>NW_009627020.1:6453-6878 GCF_000690535.1 Cariama cristata
GTGGTTCGCCCCCCGGCTCTCCTGCCTGCCGGGGGCACGCTGCCACCCGCTCCCCAGGGCTTGTCCCCTCCTGCCCCTTTGACTTCCAAGTCCAGCAAGGCAGCCCCCCGCAGCCCCCGGGTGCTGGGGCAGGGACTCACATCCCCAGACAGGGGATGCTCTGGATCCATCTGCCTCATCCAGCCCAGCACCGTGCGGCTCCTTGCAGGCAGCCAGCGTGGCTGGCCACGGCCATGGCAGGGACACGCGCTGTGGCACAGGTGGCTGTTGCTGCTCGCAGCTACTCGGTGTCTCTCTGGCTTTGCTCTCCCGAAGCAGCTCCGAGCAGAGCAGGAGGGTGCTGGCACCCGACAGCCCCCGGCTGCAAATCCTCCCCACACACCTGGCCCCACCGGAAGCCCCGGCCCCCACCACGAGGGCAGGAG
>NW_009627020.1:6967-14010 GCF_000690535.1 Cariama cristata
CCGGCGGCGGGGACCAGCTCATAGCTACGGCGGCAGCAGCGTCCAGCCCAGGGCAGCCCTCACTGCCAAGGCAAAGAAGTGGAAATCTGTGATCCCTCTTTCTCCCTCGTCTCCTCTCTGTATCTCCGAATTTCCATAGGACACACAGACCCCAGAGCATCCGCTGAGCTTCGCGGTTACTGTGAGACAACCTCAGAGCAGCTGGGGCGAAGGGAGATGCCGCGGTGGGTTGGGGATGCTCCCAGGGATGGTCCGGGGCAGCTCTGCTTCAGGGGATGCTCCGTCATATTCAGCAGAGCACGAGAGTCTGGGGACAGCAAGAGGTGAGCAATTACCTCCCAATGAGTTAATTACGTACAGAGACAGCACAAGGCTGATTAAAAAAAAAAAGGCATCACAAACTTAAGAGTGTGTGGATTTACAGCATACCAGCTGTGCTGTGAAAACTGCCTGTCACCCAGAGGTAAGCAGGAGATGGCTTGTGCCTCCAGGAAAGATCTGGCAGTTTAAAGGAGGCTTGAGAAACAACAAATAAAAGAAAATGGGGAAATAAATACAGAGGGGAAGGGAAAAGGAACATGAAAGATGACAGTAAAATCTGAGTCTGAGGTTCCTGGTGGTTTTCAGGGTGGATCTGGACAGGGCAGGGGCAGGACAGTCTCCAAGGCAGCGATATTACAGCTGTCCCAGCTATTCCCTTTCACCCCAGGTGCAGTAGGTGCTTTAGAGCCTTAAATTAGCAAAGGCTTCATTGCTTTGACAGGCAGCTGAACTGTGGGAAAGAGCCCGTGCATAACTAAACGGTGGTTCACGCAGAGTTCACAGGCATCGATGGGTGAATTACCCCCGTGTCCCCAGCGCTCCCAGGACAAGGCCCCAGCAAAGCCCAGGGCAGGTGATGGCGTGAGGGGCCCTCAAGATGACCACGACACCCCACGGTTTTGGGTCCAGGCCCTGAAAAGACACCGACACGTCTGGGTCTTAACGCGGGGTTTGCTGGCAGACAGCTCTGCGCGCCCTGAGCTGGGTGATGGGTGGGCACAGCCGGGGCTGGGCAACGGGGCAGGGGGCTGCAGCCCTTCCACCCACCGTGGCTAGGGTCATTGGCACAGTGGGGTCTGTCCTGAGCCCCTGGGGTTCACCAGAGCCGGCCACCCCTGCAGGCTCAAACACCTGCTGTGTCTGCAGAGAGGGCTGGACTTTATTAAACTTGAGCACGGGAAAGGAAAATACACCCGCCTCCTCCCGAGCATCCAAAAGAGTCCAAAACACAATGCTTGGGGGCAACAACCACCTGTGTGCCTTCTGTTCCAAGCAGCGTAGGTGGGATGCAACATTTGCGTGGAAAAGACCAAGCTGCTCTTTGGCTGTGTTAGGTACGAAGAGAAATGCAGTGGGGATCCTTCGGGCAGGCTGGGCTCCCAGCTCTCCAGGGGCGGATCGGGAAAACCAAGGGTCCCTTCCCATCCCGGTGTCCCCAGCTCACGCCGACAGCACGATGAGATCCTGGTGAAGCAAAGGGGTTACCTTCCCTCCGAACAGCCTCCGCGCAAGCCATGGGTGCTGCCTTTGCTCCGGAGCGGAGCTGAGGTGCGGTTGGGGGAACCTCGGGGCACAGCTGAAGGACTTACTTCCATGACGTCGATGTCTGCGTTGGTGAAGTCGATGTTCAGCAGCCTGGGGAGGGGAACCCCGGCTCCCAGCACGCCTGTGGGTCACAATCAGCACCGTGGGAAGGGGGCTGCCGCCAAGTTCTGCCCGGGGCTGAGTCCCCAACTCCATCCTCCCCGGGTGCGAAGCCCTCCGTCTGCCAGCCCAAGGCTCTCGGGAAAGGCGTTGTGTTGCAGGGCTTAGCGCATCAGCAAAATTATGGTTATTTGCTCCTGCCGGCGCAGGCAGGCAGCGAGCAGCCCCGCGGAGGGGGCTGTGGGGCCCCTGTTTTGTGACGTGTGGGTTCACCTCCCGGCAAAACGCTGCCATCTCCAACGAGCCTCCCCGCTGTCAGTGCAGGTCAGACCCAGCGGCTCCTGTTCTATACGGTCAGGTAAGTTACACCTGCATAAACTCACCGTACAGCGGACAGTCTAGCACACACGAATACATGGATGAGGCATAAACACTTCCTTACTGTTCATTGCAGGTAGGAAGGCAATGTTGAAAATCTGGCCAACGAGCATCTTCAGGAGTGAGACCTGCAATGGGAGAGGGGTCACTGAGTGCCATCGCTGGTCCCAGCCCCGTGGTCTGCCCGGCCTCACCCTGTCCTCGAGCACGTGGGGATGCTCCGCTCACACCAGCTGAACCCAGCCCGAACCCTTGGTGCTCCAGGTCCACACCCATCTGACACAAATTCCCAGTTTCAATGAAATTGGACTTTAGGCATTCTATGGTCAATTTTTAGTCCCAAACTAATCCCATTCCACAGGCCCCTTTCTACTGGTGTTAAAGCTGCCTTCAGTAACCACCTCTGGAGACCAAACGTGCAGGTATCCTGCGACAGGGGAGCCCGGGATTCCCCCTGACTTTTGCCATCATCTCCTACCAGGCACTGGGCTGAGCCTCCCCAGGCACATCCCGAGGGGACGTCGTGGCATGTGCGGCATGTCCTGTGGTTCACCGAGGAGCCCCAAACCTCTCCCTCTCAGTGAAAATCTTTTCTGAAAATTGCTCATGGATCATCCATGAAAAAAAAAAAAATCCATCTCCAGAGGTGAAAGAAAGGTGTTATTACAAATATGACACAACCGTTACACTGTAATTGGCCCTGATTTCTCCCGAGCCGATATCTATCAGCACTTTGCTTTCTGCAATAGATTTTGCATTTGCTGAGACTGCTTGTGTTCTTACATCAAAACCACCGATGGACGAAGACGCCAAGGAGAGATCAGCCCTGCAGGAGGAAGCAGAGGTGAGTAAAGTCCAAGCAGTTCCTCTGACGACCCAGTCCTGGCGATGCCCTCGCTGTCACGCAGCCTAGGACGTCCCACGTCCATGGCCACCCCTGGCCACCCCCAAGACGAAGACCGGTGTCTTACTTCTCCAGGCTGACATTGATCTTCAGTTTGTTGTCCTCGACTGAAAACCGGGCCAGCAAGGAGGTGTCCTGTGGTCAGAGAGAGAAGGCAGGGCAGGGGGTCTCCTCCAACCCTTGCCCAAGCCCACCACCCAGCCGTGTCACGTCAGGTGCAGGTCCCATCTACCAGCACCTCCGCACCCGTGCAGGGAGGGGGAAACTGCAGGAGGAATTTCTGCAGGGGTTTTTTATTTCATACATACAATATTCAGAAGGCAGAGAGACTTCTGGACATCATGTGGGTGGATCACCATCACCTCTGCTGTAGCCGTGAGCTGGATCACACCTTTATTTTTCTTTAAAGTCACCACCGGTGCTTCAGGGACTGCAATTTTCAGCAGCAATTCATGTGACTCGGGGTACGCCTTGAAAACCTGTCAACATCCAAAGGTGGAAAGTTTCTGCTGGCAAGAGCACAAACGGTGCTGACACTGGACCAGGCAGAACAAGTGAGTAAGCAGGAGCCAGAGGGCAGGCTGCCTGCTCCGGCAGTGTTCGCACAGTGCTGCTCTCGGGGCAGATGGGGTCCTGAGTGGCTCCAGACCAACGAGTCTGCATCTCAGCTGGCTCGGCCCCGTGGGCACCCTGAGCCTCGCTGAGAGCATCTCATCCCGGCTGGCGGACCACAGACAGCCCCACGTCCAGGCAGACGGGGCAGCTGCAAGGCTTGTCTGTCACCCGAGAGAGCTGCAGAAGACAGGGTGACAAACCGGGCTCTGGCCTGCCGTGGTTTCCAGTTTTGGACCTGAGTCAGAGCTCGTTCAAGTCCTTGGGACATCTGAGATGATGCCTCTGAGGAGGGAGAGACAGGGAGACCCCCTCCACACCTCTGGAGGCTGCTTCTCTGACCGGGTTACTTGCAGTGCAAGGGGGAACCAGGGCTCACCGCAGGAACCAGGGCTCCAAGGGTCGATGTTGTTAGTGGTGGGAGCTCGGGAAACTGTGACAGAGAAGAAAGAAATGCTGCCCGTGTGTGTGGCAGTTTTCAGCAGGCTCTGCTTTCACCAGCAGCACGCCTGAGCCTTTTGCCACGTGCTCCCTCACTCACATTTTTTGCCTGAGATAGCAGAGACCCTGATAAACGGTACAAAGATGCCAAGGCATCGCAGTTTGCTCTGCTGACAACCCCGAGCCCTTCCAAGCCCGAGCGAGGCAGTGGTCCCCGCTCACCATGCCGGTGGAGATGTCCAGGTCCAGGGCACCCTCCTTCTGCAGGACCGAGAGCACGGAGCCGAGGAAGTTCACGGAGAGGCCCAGCTGGGAGGAGCTGGTGTCTGCCATCGGTGGCAGGGGTGGCATGGGGACCCATGGTGGTGTGGGGACAGTTTCTGGCTTTCCCAGCGGATAGTCCACCAGGCCTCCCGCCGCTCGCCCGACGACAGTCTGGAGTCACAGGGGAAGGAAGCACAACCAAAATGTTTGCAATATTTGCCTTTATGGTTAACTTCGTGTTCCTTCAGTGGGAAATCACTGCACGCACGACCGTGCCAAGTCAGGCCCCGTGACACTTCCTTCTCCAGAAGTTGATGAAATGCAAACCCCGCTGCGCTCTCCCGTGACGGCGGCAGCAGCAAGAGCAGGGCACTGAGCCCAGACCTCCCCCAGCCTTTCACAGCCACCTCAGAGCCCACTGCTCAGGTGTAGGTGGCCCAAGGAGACCCTCCTGAACCCAAGTGAAATATCCCAACCCTTGTACATAGGTGGAAGGAGAAGATGCAGGACTTACATTCAAGTCGACCTCAAGGAACTGGCCGGTTACCAGCGGGAGGCTGGACACAGTGTACTGGATAGTGCCCAGCAAACCCAGGGGCACCAGTGCTGGGGGGAGACGAAGGGACTCAGCGATTCCCCACTGGGCTCGGGTGCAAATACCCCCTCCCTGCCCGGCAGCTCTTTTTCTTCCAGAAAAGCCCTGGCTCGCAGCTGGACTCGGAGCAGTCGCTTGACCCTGGCTCCGAGTGCTCTGTGCTGAGCAGTAATGCTGCAGAAAACATCATTTCCCTAACGAGCAGTACATGCCACTGCGGCAAATGGAGGAGAGAGCTCACAGCCCCCATCGATGGCCACCCTTATGCACCCAGAGGCCCTTCTGTCTGTGATTAGCGATGGGGAGAGGGGAGAGCATCCCTCCGGGCATGCTGGGGCACTGCTCCCTGGCTGCTGCCCCAGGGTGACAGGGTCTGGGCAGGAGCTGCCGAGGGTCCCCGCTCCCCATGTGGGGCAGACCTGGGGTCCGCGGGGTGAAGCAGGGGGTTTTGCTCTTCCCACCTGGGTGGCAGCGGGGTGGGCAATGTGTCATAGTCCTCACACAGCCAGAGCGGAGGTGACACGAGGGGCAAGGCACAGGACCCACCAAGTACTTACAGTTCACAAGACCCAGCTGGTCATTGACGAGTCCCAGGGCAACGTCAACCACAGGGCAGAGCTGCAAGAGTCGGGGAGGGACAGTCAGTAACCCACGTACGGAGCCGGACAAGGACACGCAGCCCAGCTCAGCTCTGCCTCGCTTTCCTTGGGGATGGGAGCACTGGGCGCGTGGGATCGCAGTCCCTGCTGGAAACTCCATGGTGCTGCTGAAGCTGCACCAGCTCTGGATCTGGCCCCGGGCACCTTGCCCTTTGTTGGAGAAGCAGGGTAAGGACTGGCTCCCAGGAGCCCATGTGGGATGGCTGGAGAGGCCCTGGGGCTTTCAGGAGGGAGGAGAGATTCAATCAGCCCAGAACATGGTCCAGGGCATCGTTAGAGACTCCCAGTCACTTGGGCAGACCTGCACTGGCCTTGCTGACCTTGTATTTGAAAGGAGGGAGCAGCTTCTCCAAGCAGATGGGGACATGGCATGTGTCCCCAGTAATCCCAAACCACTGGGGGGGCGGGTGGACGCAGCAGTCCTGGGGCAGTGGCCATGGCCCTGCTCCGGGACATGAGCGATGCCGTGGGCAGCTGCACCGCAGCTTTTCGGACTCATTGCTCCTTTCCAGGGTGGAGCTTTTTTCCGACTTACCAGATTAGGAAGAAGTCTATTCAGGACACTTGCCAATAAATTATCCACAACTGGGACTAGGCTGTGGAAAAATAAACGAGCACCATGAAAAAAAACTGCTGCAAAGTAAACGGGTCTTGTTAAACAATTCCCTGTGAATAGCGTAGAGCGCAGACCTCCTGGAGCAAGGCGACTGCAGCAGCAAAGTGCATCGTGTGTGCTCGGATTTTGCATGAGATAAGTGTAATTTGCATCCCAAAATAGCCAGTGGGAAATTTATTGCTGCCTTTTATCTACTAGTGTACAGTCTCTTTAAATGAGCAGCGGCAACCTCAGCCCAAGTGGTTTCTATGATTCACATACCAAGTGCTTACGTCTCAGAAGACCCCGTGCAATGTCAGTTGAAATGACCCGTGACTGCGGCCCGTGGGACAGAAACGTCTCTCCGGGACCGCTGTGGGGTCGTGCAGCCCTCCGGACATCGTATCCGTTTTTGTGTGGCTGTGGGACGGGCACACAGGGACCGCCACCGCCTGCAGCCCTTTGCTCACCCCTGTGACACGGCCGGTCAGCGACCATCACCGGCTGAGATGCGCAATGGGAGATGCCCTCGAGCGTTGGCTGTTCTGCGGGTGCGGGCTGGGGGCTGGCAAAGCCCCATGGCGAGGTGGCTCACACCAGCAGAGGAGGACACCTCCATCACTCACCCTCTCAGGAGTCTGACTTTAATGCCGCCAAGGAGGGTATTGCATCTCTCTGTCACCAGTTTGGGGTAGCCTGTGCCATCCATGGTGAGCCCGACCCTTGATGTGATGTTCACTTCCACCGCGATGTCAAGCAAACCCAGGAGGCTGCGCAAGGGGAAGAGAGCAAGCTTCAGAGGAGCAACCGCTTCGCGGCAAACCGGAGCCGTCTCTGTCCCCTGGAGACAGCCCTCATGGTGGTGCTTCCACCAGGCCCGGGGGCACGGCTGGCACTGCTGCCAGCACC
>NW_009627020.1:14116-14784 GCF_000690535.1 Cariama cristata
CAGCCTGCAGGGACAGCGAGGGGGACACCACGAGGGATGGCTCTGAGCCCACCAACCCACCACCCGGGCTCTGCCACTGGCGCAGAACCACTGCTCAAGGCGTGGGCGAGTCGGAGGCTGTTTAGACCAGAAAGGGCAAAAGACACTAAGTTTTCTCAGTTATTTTCCAGATTTAGCAGAAGCTTTGCTCTGGTTGCCTTGTTATTGCCTGTGCTTCTGCTTCTGCTTGGTGCTGGGCTTCAAATAAGAGTTAAAGTGGGATGGCTGCAAACAAGCGAGCATTGGCTTGGACGCAGTGGCACCGGCTGCCCAGGGCCGACGCGTGGTTCGGTGCACCCTCTACGGGCAAGCACCGTCCAGCTACTCTTTCCTTTAACTTTCCTCCTGTAGCTCAAGAGGCTCTTTCGCAGCCAGCAACGCAAACCTGGCAGGACTTCCAGGCAGTATTTATCTCAAAGCATCAGCGCCAAACCAGATCTGAGCATCTACTGAAGCATCACCATTGCTCCCCACAAACAGCACTGAGGTTGCCCCCCCTGCAAGGAGACCGGACGGTGCTGTCCTTACCCGGTGAGCCCCTGGACGGTGCTGAGCAAGCCGCCTTCCCCAAGGATGCCGAGCAGGCCGCCGTCTCCCAGCAGCCCTCCTCTGCCAAGAAGGCCACCCGG
>NW_009627020.1:15026-18315 GCF_000690535.1 Cariama cristata
AACAACCCGCCAGTGATCCCACCAAGCAGACCACCACCACCACCAAGAAGACCTCCTCCAAGGCCACCCAACAGGTCTCCACTTCCATCTGTGCTGGGACGTCCACTTCCGAGCGGCACCTCGCTGAGAGCACCTTGGAGGGCATTGCCTTGCCTGAGCGAGCCTGTAAGAGCTGGGAAGATCGCCCGCCGTCAGCCGGCCAGGCAGAGCTGCCTCCTCGGCCGCCGCTGTGGCCTTCGAGCGGGGAGCGGGGGGACGCAGCCCGGAGCGGGGACCGGTGGGCAGCTGCCAGCCCCCTGCCCGCACCACTACTCGTTGTGTCCTCAGGCATGTGTTGTCAAGCATCTTGTGCTCTCCATTGCCATCGCTGTCTATCCCAGTCCCTAACCACCTCCGGTCGGTTTTGCCCATGTATGATGCAACAGAAAAAGGGCTTTGGGATCAAGGACAGGAGGCACCTTGTTAAGATCTGTGTAAAGTCTCTCAGGGGAATTTGTCTGCAGCCACGCCAGGTAAGAACAACAGATGGTGCGGCACAGTCACAGGGGTTGGGCACTGATAAACCCTAAATGTGAGACAATTGAGGTCTCACACCTCCTGAGCAGCGCAGGCTCCCGGGAGGAGCAATCCCCACACCAGCAATGTCTTTCTCCGTTTAGGACCCTGGCCGGTTGAAATGTTAATCACATAACAAAATGACTCCAGGTTCAGTTTGGAGGAGGAGGTTTCCAAGCAAGCCTCATCCTCGTCCCCTTCCATGTGCAATTCCCCTCCCTTCCCCGGCTGGTCAGGCTGTGCTGGTACAAGGGTCTCAAGGTCCAAGGACCACCGGCAGTTCCTGGTTCCCAGGGTCCCGCTGCGAGGAGGCAGTGACTCACCATTGCTTAAAACACCTTTACTGAGCCTGAGGACGGCATCTTTTGTCTCGCTTAATGATGGGGTGAGCAGGGCATACAAGAGGGCGATGCCCAGAGCCGATGGCATGGTGTCTTCTGCTCGGCTGTGGGTGCTGGCAGGACCTGGGGAAGGACAACAGGAGAAGGGTGTAAAAAGACTGGGTGACCCCCTGGAGATGAAGGGGAGTCAGATATTTTGAGCTGAGTGAAAATTTTTCAGTGAATAGAAAACACGAGCTTTAGGAGGACCAAAACCGTCCAGGAGTTAGAGCCACGTTTGCCAAATAGATCTGGACACACACAAAAGAGGGGAGCGAGGGGCATCCGCATGCACCGCCGCAGGGAATTTTTCAAGCCAGCTGCTGCACAACCCCAGCACCTGTTTGCTTATTCCTCTTTATGGGCACCGCAGGCAATGTGCTCCTTTCCATCCCTGGTCACCGTGACATAACTGTACACTTACAGTGTGAAATTGTTACTACTCATAACCTACAGACTACACTGCACTCCCCTTACTAATTACCGCCCTGTAAATGGGTATGCAAATTAATGCTGCAATTATACAAGCAACTCACATTTGGAATAAAGCCTTTCTTTTTAAAATGGCATGTTTTAACCTTATAACAACAAAAATAATAATAACAACCTTAAAAGGGTATTGCAACACAAAAAATCCCTACCTCTTTGTGTCAAATGAATATGTTTTTCTTAAGTGAAGGGTTTTCATTTTACTATAGCAACCTTCTTTTCTGATTTTTCAGGCTAGTCACTAAGTACAAACCAGAATTACTTACCTGCGTTGCTACCATTCCCATGGGTTTTTTTCTTGCTCACCAGAGTATGTCGTAAGGCTTGTAGGTAAAATGGTGGCTCTGTCCCCCCAAGCTTACAACACCCCATACCACTGTTCGGACCATCTTTCCTTACCTGGCCGTACCCTGAATTTCAAAGCCTGGCTTTCGTCTTCAGTGCTCAGCTCTTGGTCAAGGGGAGACCTTACAGCTGTCCATAGGCACCCCTGCTTTCACGTGTAGGAGCAGTGGGTCCTTATATAGCAAAGCTGACGCAGAAAAAGTGGAAAGATGCCTAAATTGTAAAAGCTGGGCTAGTGGATCGGGTGTATAAAGCAGGATTTGTGGTTTTAATATATTCCAATATAAATAAAGATTTGTAAAACAAGGAAAAGCGTTGAGCAACAGGTTACTGGATACCCCGTTATCGGGCAGCGCTGTTACCCAAGAGCCCAGGGCTAAAGCAAAGGAGAGGGAGCCCGAGGCTCTGGGCTGCAGCACGTGAGGCTGCTGCCGAGCCCAAAAGAGCTGCGCTGGAAAATCAGCTTATTCCAGACAAATCCCCGCTAACACTTGCACACATGCTGCCGCACGCCAACTGCTGTATCGGGGTAATTTTTCAAGTTTCCAGCGAACGCGTGGGGAGGCTCTAGCAAAGCACTGGGAGATTTTTATCTCCTTTAGTGCTCAGCCCAAGAAGCTGTTCCTGAGGATTATCCCACCCGTCCCCGCAGCTGCCAGCTGCTTCCCGGCGGATGGTATTTCCTTAGCCTCAGAAAATCCCCTGTGCGGTAGGACACGCCGCTCCTCATCGGCTCCAGACCACAAGGGCGCTTCTGTCCTGGTGTCCTCAACATTTAATACCTTTCTGAGATAAAAAATATGTTGCTAACAACCCGGTGCATCTTACAGAATGAGCGGTACGGACGTGCCAGCTCAGTTTGTCTGTGCCTGGCAACGAGCGGTACGGAGGTGCCAGCTCAGTTTGTCTGTACCTGGCTCCGTACAGAGCCTCGCACAGCGAACATCGCCAGGCTCCGTGGGGGACATGCTGCGAAGGAGCCCCTGGCAAGTTGCTGCTCCCCCTGCAGTGGCTGCAACAAGGGCTCCAAAAAAGTGGGAAAAGTCAGCAAGCAAGTTGCTAAATCTGCGCCGTCGTTGCCTTGCGAGCACCTCCTCTGCCCCCCGTCAGTCCGGCACAAGCGGCACCTCGCCGGGCAGGCGATGGGTTGCAGCCGGGCACCCACCTGCACCAAACCCCAGTTCTGAGCCAGCTGCTGTTTCACACCCCGTGCCACAGGCTGAGCTTCAAAAGCGCCTTCCGTAAAGTACCGGTTTGTTCGCTGTAGGCACAGCCTCCTCTTCATCTGTGCTGCCTGTCCGTGGCCATGGGGCGTAGGGGCACGGTGGAGAGCAACAGATGCTGGCAGCCAGAAACCCGCATCAATATTCAGAGAGAGAAATACTGAGGCAATGAAGGATTTTATTGAAAGAGCAACACGAAAGCAACCTTTATGCCTAAGAAAGAGCTCTGCTTCCTGACTATGGATAATAGGAGTGACCACAGAACCCCCCTAACACCCACCAGCCGCGCAGCTTTCC
>NW_009627020.1:18346-22455 GCF_000690535.1 Cariama cristata
CCCCCGATGCCAGGCTACACCAGGACCAGTTGACCAGAGACGGTCGCCTGTCCCCCTTGGGCCACAGCAATAGCACAAGGGGAAATTCCCCCCTCCAAGGGGAAATGAAGATGGAGACAGCAGAGACGAGCAGGGCTCTGGGGCTCGCGGTGCCTTGCCTGCCTCAGACGGCGAGCAGGGCTGAGAGTCCTCCCGAGCAGGATCTTTTCAGAGCGGTCTGGTCGGGAGAGTCATCTACCTGGGAGAAGCAGCACAAAAAACATTCAGTTTTCTCATTCGGACTTTCACCAGCTTTTCCCTATATCCCAGGTGAGGTTTTCCTGTGAGCCCACACAGGCAGAGGGATCTCCTGGAAACGGGGAGCAGCCCATGGGAAATGGGGATGACTGGGGCGGCGCAGGGCTTTGGGCTCCGCAGGTCCCTGCCCCGGGTGGGCACATCCCACGCTTCCCGGGAAGGCAGCGCTGTGGGAAATGCGATCCTTACGTCGGCGATGTCAATCTTGGCGTTCCCGAGGCTGGTGTTGAGAATGTTGGGCAGGGGGACTGACACGCGCAAGGCATCTGCAAAAGCAAGTGAAAGCATCTCATCATGGGGGGGAACCCCGAACGCAGGCAGGGAAGGAAGGGGGAGAGCCCCAAATCCGGCTGAGTTTGAGAGAAGAGGGGCCCCAGACCCCGGCCGTACCGTTAACGGCGGGGAGGGGGGGGGGCCACAAGGCATACGTTTAGCCATCTGGCAAGCGGAGAGAGCTGCAGGGGAAGAAGACGCGTGTCAGTGTCTGAAGAGAGCAACAGTTATGGAGATGAAAACAGCAACGGCTGGCTTAGCAGTTAAGTTCTGTCACTGCAGGATGCTCAGAGCCACGAAACGCAAAGGCTGGGAAGCTTCCTTCAGTGAAACTCTTCCCAGACTGAGGGTGGGGGGATACACAGGGACATGGTCTTCGGGTAATTTCTTCTTGATTATTCCTCCTCCCTTCCCAGCACCCCCAGTGCCCTGCCAACAAGCGAACACATACATCCAAGTGGCACTGCTATAGGGCATAGGGGATCGACAGGACAGACAACAATTGGCCTCTGCCAAGAGAAGAAGGAACATTAAGACTGAAGAAGAATTGGCATTTTGATTCTCCTTACCTACACAGAGCCTCTGGAAAAGCTCGCTGCAGCGCCTCGATCCAAAGCAGTGTGCACTTACACTGAGAGGGTCGAGTCTCGGGGCTGCCCGTGTCAGGTTGATGCTACAAAAGATAAAAACAAAGCAGAGTTGGGGTGCATCGAGTGCAGCCCTCCTCCAGCTTACCATACACTGCTCAGACTCGTTCTTGATCCAGAATTTGTCTCACCCACATAAAGATAGAAAGATTTTGAAAAGAGGGCAACCTTTTTACAACTCTGTCATGACTTCAGACATGCACTCGGTCTGAGGTTGGGGCTGGGAGGAGACAGGAAAGCTCCGGCAGCCCTTTACATCTCTACCACGTCCACACTGCACTCCCCGATCGCTGCCACCAGCCCCACCTGGTCGGGCTCCCGGGAGCGTCCCCAGGCAGAGCCCTCCCCTGCCCGCAGCGACCGCGAAGCTCGGCTCTACCTGTCGAGAGCCAGGGAGGTTCGCAGTTTGCCGTCAGAGACCGATGGGATGATGTTCAGAACGATGTCCTGAAATGGGAACAATGGAAGAAATGAGGTTATTCCCCGCTTAGCTCCCAAGACTGGAAAGAAAACCCAGAGTATTTGTAAATAACTCATTCTGAAAAAAAACCACCTATCTGTTCCTAGAAACCGCATTTTTGTGATGGCTGGCATCGTTTCCCCAGGGTTCACCTTTCCTGTCTTTATTTTTGTAGTATTCCTTAAACATTTCACTTGCGCCTGGTTATGAGCATTTTCAAAGGACTGGTCACCACCATTTTGAAGATGTAGTAAATTCAAAAGTACAAGTACTCCACGGCTCAGGGCAGGACAAGCCGAAGGGATGCCTGAGAACATCCAGTCTCCCCCCTCGCCCTGTTCTGGAGGTCTCATCCCCCGGCAGCCCACTCACCGTATCGAGGGAGAAGAGGGGCTCCTGGGAGGACTGCGGTGGGGGCCTGAAGACGTCGATGGAGGCTTTGAGGGTGGCAGTGGCTCTTCGGTCCCTCACGGCCACCACTGGCTCCCTGGCCACCCACACGTGCAGCTCCAGCGGCAGAGAGCCGGGGAGGATCTTGGCGAGCTGCACGGGGCAGGGGGAGGTCAGGGAAAGGGGGTCTTTGCGTGGCTGGGGTGGGTGGTTGGGCAGGAGATCAATGCACGCGAAGGAGGTGGCTGACCTGGGGGATAAGCGGGCGGAGGGCAGATGTGGACAGCGAGATGCTATCAGGCACCTGTGGGAACAGCACCAGTGGCGTCGGTGGGTGGGAGGGTTTGTGCAAGATCCACCCACAGAGAAATATAAGCATGCGGTGGCGAGCACCCTTGGGTCACCCAAGAGCAACCAGGACCCTGACCCAGCCCTGGAGAGAGGCGTGGCAACCCACCATCGAGTTGGTGATGTTGAGGTTGAAGGCTCCTTGCTCCCAGACCGTCTCCAGCAGGACACCGAGGGTGCGCCGGGAGAGGCCAAGCCGCGGTGGGTGGCCGGTGGTCAGCAGCAGGGTGGTGGCGAGTGGCAATCCCCGGGTGGAGGCCACCACGCCGCCCTCCGCGTCCCCGAGGAGGAGCTGCAGGGGACAGAGCAGGGGGAGGACGTTGGCGGGGCTCGGAGGGCTGCGGTCACACCGGGCATCCTACCCGCCCATGGACCTCGCGGAGAGGCTCACGTGGGGTTAATCGACACGTTGATAAGCACGCGGCTGCTTCAGGCTGTTCTAGCACAGGCAGTGGCTGCATTTGCTACAGCTTTGCCTTTAAAGCTCCGTCACGTCTCCCCATCAGACAGACACATCGCCAATATTTTTGCCCTGATCAGGATCCCTATCAGTTACACACCAAACTTTTACAAACCACTTCTAAATGGAAGTGGCTTTTGTACGAAGTGGCTTGTGAACGGCAGCCACTGCTCCTGTATGAAATTAAGCTTTTGTGATTAACAAGTATGAGAATGCTGTAATTATGCTTAATTAAGCAGTGTCAAGCCAACCTGGCTCATGGTACCCTCAAGGATTAGCAAATAAAAAAATAAGGTAAAGATCCAGTGGTGGCATTAGCACAGACATGGCCGGACCACGCTCGTCAGTACCTTCCAGCGAACGCTTTCCTGAAGACAGCTGGAATGAGAGGAGCCTTCAGCAGATGGCCACCACATTCAGCTGAATTACCCAAACTCACCAAGTCAGAGGTTTCTGGGCCAGGGGAAGCGGTGGCACTTACGTTTAGATCCAGCTGGATAGCATCGCCGCTGATGATGGAAAAGGGGGGCAGCTCTCCCAAAGCCTGGAGCGGGAGCGCAACTGTGGGACACAGGGAGGAAAGCTTTTAAGCTGCAACGGGAGGGGGATGCTCCCAAATCCCTCGGTCTCAAGAGATATCGGAACCAACGGCAGCTCCTGCTCACGGCATTCCCAGCTGGACAAGCCGCTAGAAAGCACTATTTTACAGCAAAAATGTTGTTTCTAAAAGCAACAGTTCCTGAAGTGGCTTTCTGCAGGAAAAACTATCTGTTGCTGCTCTGGGGCAAGGGAAACGGGATGTTGTGCTCGAACAGAGAGCTGTGTCTTTAGGAAGTTGCTAAAATATTTGTATTTACACAATGTAAAAAAACCAACCAACCCTAAGTGCGGGGGGGGTCACACAGGAGCAGAGGCAAAGGAGGGTGCCAGCACTTACGGGTCCTGGGTCCGAGCACAGCGTTCACCACGTTGAGCCCGGCGCTCACGATGTAGCACGCCTGGGGAGGTAGAGGAGAGTTCGAGCCCTGGGACCCGCAGCGCCAGCGGACGTACATCGCATTAACACGATGAGCGAAAATTGGCTCTGCCGGGGTCGCAGAGTGCGGGCAGGAGCTGCTGTCGGGCAGGGTTGGGTGGGACGTCAGCATCAGGCGGGGGAGCGGCCCCTCTCAGCCAGGCTGGGGTTCTGCTCCCAGGAAAGAATGGCTCAACGCGAACGCTCAACCGGCACGTG
>NW_009627020.1:22590-24123 GCF_000690535.1 Cariama cristata
GCCCACCCTGCTGATGGCTCGCGTGGCGCTGGCTTTGCAGACTTACCACCTCACGCAGGGCATCGCTAAGCAAGCGTGTTAAAGGCTGATCCAGAAGTGGCACTTTGGGTCTGGGTAACAGGAAAATATGAAATAAAAAGTGACTCAGATTAATGGCTGGAAAATAAAAGTACTTCACGCAAGAGAAATATGAGGTCTTGCTTGCACTGTCCAGGGTCATATTCAGTGCCCAAATATTACCAAAACCAAGCCCTCTGAATCCAGCCTGGTGCTAGGTTCTCAGCACAACCCAGAAATATTCTTTCTTGAGCCCAAATTTTAAAAGAAAGGTCAGCAGTTCCACTCCAAGGCCAGCAGCCAGATAGTTCAGCCTCCAAGGCATCAGCACAAAACTGCTGCCTTCAGTGCCCGACAGCACCAAGGTTTCCCACTCCACGGGGGCCATGTGCTGGCCGTGAGCTCCCCACTCACATGGACGCTGACCTCACACGGATGGTGCCTCACACGGATGCCTACCTCACACGGATGTTTATGTCAACAGTCTTGCAGTCTTTATGGTTCTGGAGAGCCTCCCCCTTGTCCTGGACCAGCATGACCACATCAGCTTCCACCTGCACGCAGAGCGCCCTGCCCAGCGCACTGCACAGGGGAAAACACGGCGTGATGCTCAGGACATTCGCTGGCCATCTACTTTCCAAAGAGATGGTGACCCCCCCGCCCCGAGCCATGCCCCTGATGGACACGCCGTACCTGGTGCCCTCGACCAGCAGCTGGGTGTTGAAGCCCACCTGGTGCCCAAAGCCTGGCAGGGAGCGCAGACTTATTTTGGGGAGGGTGTTGTTCACAATTTTCAGCCTGGATGGTTGAAACAAGGAAAAGACAGTAAGTCACACATTTGGACAGGGGGTGCCCTGTCCCCTCAGCCCCCAGCACTGTGGCCGATTGCAGAGCTGCAGTCTCGGGGTCCTCTCCGCCCTGGGTCAGCACAGGTCCCTACCAGCCAGGAGCAGCTTGCGGCACATACAAGGCACCCTTGCATGGCAGGCACATATAGAACCTCCCAACAGCTGAACCCTTGTTTATGAACCCACCCCAGAAGGAGAAAGTGGGAGCCCCATGTGCTCAGACAGCAGGCTCCAGACCAGAGCCTCCTTTCCGCAGTGTGGCCCACGGACACCAAAGGCTGCTCAGGGACACTCATCTTCCACTCTCACTCACCCTGTGAGATCTTCACCATTTCCGCCAAGAAGATTGCCAACAAGACCATCTTTGCCAAGGAGACCATCTTTGCCAATGAGAATATCAAGGACAAGATCAAGGAGACCATCAACAAGACCATCTTTGCCAAGGAGGCCACCAAGGACACCATCTTTGCCAAGGAGGCCACCAAGGGCACCATCTCTGCCGAGAAGACCGCCAAGGACACCATCTCTGTCAAGGAGACCGCCAAGGACACCGTCTCTGTCGAGGAGACCGCCAACGACACCATCTCCACCAAGGAGACTACCACGGAAACCATCTCTGCCACGCAGA
>NW_009627020.1:24194-29734 GCF_000690535.1 Cariama cristata
GCCAAGGGCACCATCTCCACCAAGGAGACCACCAACGACACCATCTCTGTCAAGGAGACCACCAAGGACACCATCTCCGCCAAGGAGACCACCAAGGGCACCGTCTCTGTCGAGGAGACCACCAACGACACCATCTCTGTCGAGGAGACCACCAACGACACCATCTCCACCAAGGACTCTGCCAAGAGGACTGTCTTTTTCAAGGAGACCACTGAGCAGATTGACGCCAGGGCGACCACCTTGAAGCTTCTGGAGGTCACGTTTGGTTAGTGAATCTTTAACACCTGGAAAAAAGGTCACTGTGAGCTGTGTGGGCTCAGCACACAAACACGCTGTGTCAGCCTGGCTGTTCCTTCCCCTCCACCATCCCTCTATTTCCCTCTTTATACCATAGGGGTGGTGGCACCAGCCACTGTAAAGGATCTGAAGTGCCATCTCCAAAGTGCTTTATAAATGCAAATTACCAGCATTGCCTGTACTGCTGAAAGGATCTGGACCAGCTTCTGATTTTCTGAGCATGGTCAAGAGACAGAAAGAGCAGAACTGATCTCAAGAAAAGATAAATCCTGTCTCTTCCATAGACTTACCACCTGCATCCACTTTGTCAACCAAGGACATGGTTCCAAGTCCTTGTGAAGGGATCAGCAGGCTGCAGAGGAGGGAAACAGTCCAGAACCCAGACATCTTCGGTCCTGATAACTGTGGAAAGTGATTGCCATCAGTGCAATGCTGGGACAGTGAGCACAAGCCAGTGGAGGGAGGAAAGAGGAGGAGGGAGGAAAGACAAAGGAAGAGTGCCTGTCAGGGAAGACAAAATCAGAGAGAAAGCTGCTGGCACCTCTCCCACCTCCTCACGGCACCGGTGGGCACAGTAAAACCCTGATGGCACTTTCCTGCAGGAGGAACCAGAACTTCAACAACAGTTGCTCCAAGGACCGACCGTCACAGCAGCCAAGTGAAAAGCAAGGGCTCGTTTGGTTGTTGCCGCTTTAATCCCTCAGCGCCGGTGAGCGGTGCTGGTGACCGATCTGGACAACCTGGGGTGCCTCTGTTCTGCGTGGGAATTTCTCTTAGAAACAAGATCTTGTGTCCCGCATGATGGGAAAACAGGATGTTTCCGACAACATGATTGTCTCTAGTCATGGAAAGAAAAGCAACAGCATCTACACAGGACAAACGCACCAACATATCTAGTAAGGAGAGCATCTCCTTCTTTGGTTGTCATGATCTCTGCACAAACATCAAACTTCTGAGGCTTCCCTCTGCATAAAAGCACCTTTTGCTAGACTTGTAAGAAGGAGAAAATAATTTTTAAAGTTTCAGTATCATGGAAATATTTCTGTGAGACCTACAACTTGAAGTAGCTTTTTTTTTGTTGTTAAGAACCATAATGAACTTCATTGCCCCAAATCTATTTAAATGTAAATAGAACATCAAAAAAGGATCAAAACAAGCGTGAGAGGTCTAATTCACCTTAGCTAAAAATCTGTCTTAGATAATACAGTTATATCAAAAACAATTTCAGTGATAATTGTTTTTGAAAACCATGAAATACCCTTTCTTTTCCAAGGACTGCAAACACAATGAACATGCATGTCTGTTCACGAGAAACTTGTACTGAAAGTCACTGCGCATTTTACTTGTCGCAGCATAATTCAGGCAGGCAGCAGGCAAGAATAACAATTTTTGTTAAAAAGGCAATACACCCAAACATTAAGGTGCTCCTTTGGGAAGCGTTCAGGTTTGCAGAAGCAGACCCTACGAGCACTCTTTCTGAGGAGTAAGTTTGCTCTTACCTGACCAAGCTCTTGAGTGCGAGGCTCTCTCCAGCCGACGTCCCTGTCTTCTGAAGATGACCTGCATCGAGCATCTTCATATATAGAGCTTTACAGCAGGAAAGAGGCAAGCGGTGTCATTGAGGACACCCAGAATACTTGGTGGGGAGCAAAACAAACAACGTATGGTTTCTGTTGACTTCCACTGCAAATATTTCCTTAGAGATGTTAGGAGTTAGGTAAATCATTGAGCAATGACCCATAGGTGCAGAGGCAGACTCGGCCAGCTCTGGGTGCCAGTCCGCACACCGCTGCCTGGTTTGGTACATCATCCTTCCGGGCGTGCTCTTGTGTCACGATGTGGACATGGCTAAAAAGTCATGCCCTGATAAAATACTTCTTTTTCTTCAAATAAAATTGAAGTATTGACTGAAAAATGCATCAAAATACTGTCCAACCTTGCTGTTGAGTACTTCTACAGTTCTCGATGCTGCAGTACTGAGCACTTTACCCTCTCACTAAGCCCATGCAGTGGGGATGTGCCATAAGTTATAGGTGATAAATGAAGGAGCAGGCGGCACCTTTCTCAGCGTAAAGACAGACCGTGGAGACAGTAGCAGAGCTGGATATTCACTGTCCAGGCCAGCAAGACATGCCCAGTGTTCCCATCCCGACTTGCCTACAGACTGTGACCTTACCCAATATTTATCAAAGCCAACAGCACCTGTCCAGTGACCTGAAATGGCTCATAATCCATTTGATAATTGAGGAAAAGGAGGTATTCAATTTGGAAGGAGTAACGACACCATAGCAAATCATATGGATTGGGTGTCATGGCTTTATGGATACCCTGAGCTGACAGACTCTTTGGGGAGACACCATCTGAATTGGAAATGCTGCACTGGCCTGACTAGCATGGTCTTATTTCCAGGTCCACCACCTCTGCCTCAGAGCACTCCCACAGGACCGGAGCTGGGATGCGTTGTCACGGGGAGATACTGTTGAGAGGGTGATGCTGTTGACCACAAAGCCAGGAAGCCCCCAGGCTAGAGCTTGTCAGCTCTGGGTCATTTTGAAGTCCTGGGGGACTGTTGATCCCAGCGTGGGCATATCAAGAGAGGTGGCCTCCCCGCCACACCACCCCGCTCAACAAACGTGCTGCAACTGCCCATGGTCTTCTGCCTCCGCATCGCAGCTCTGTCCAGTCCCCTGCCCTCTCAGATTTCTGGGCAGGTTTTTTCACCGATCACCAGCACCCCACAGGTATGCAGAGCATATATGAGCAGCAGCTCTTCGGGGCAGCAAAAAGAAAGCCCTCCTTGGCGGGCCATAGACCAAACACGGTCCCTGTGTGCTGACCACATCCCGACGTGCACAGCGAAAGCAGTCCATGGTGGAGGGGAAGAGGCATCGGCCAAGGGGACAGCGGTGAACTATTCACTCCTCTGATGTGCTCATTAACCACCGGGGTGGATGGGCTGCTCCCCAGCTCTGAAGAATAATAGTCCAGAAAAATGCTTGCTCAGAGTTAATACTTTCTGCAAACTTGGAAATAAGTATTTCCAGCAGATTAGCCAGCTTTTGTCACACATTAATTCCAGCTTTAAAAAATATCTTAGCTAAAGGCCAAGGAAGGGATGGCGAAGGTGCCAAAGTACTTAAGGAGTTGTCCCTCTCCTTGCAACTTAATCAGCCAGGCACCTCAGGAGCACAAAGCCTTGCTGTCACAGCTAGATCGTGACATTTGATAAGGTGGAAGAGAGAATGAACAAGATGGTATTATGTTATCATCTCTCCTGAATCACTTTGTACTTTGGGCAGTGACTACATGAAACCCAAATTACCATAATGACAGACCTGATAATGGTCAGCACACAGTAAAGGGGCGCTTTGGCACGGCAGAGAATAGCTTCTGAGCAGTGACCTTTCAGGCAGGGCAGTAACTTGGCCTCTGACCAGCTGTTGCTGAATGCAGAGATCTCTAACAATTAAATATCTTGGATAAACCGAAGGCAGATTCCCATAAAGAGAATGACATTGTGATGTCCAGGTCTCGCTAAAGCAACTTTCAAAGCCCCGAGAACACGAAGCTAAATCACTGGGTGAGGACAAAGCAGAACGGACTTGGTCGAAGGGAGAAGAATAGGGCTGATGTGAACAGAGGCTGCTTTGATGCTCAGATCACCTGGAAACGGAGACGTAAGGGCAGGCAGCAGGAGGGACATAGCCCTGAGAAGCGTTAGAGAGCTTGACATGAGCAAGAAGGCAGCAGCAGGCTCTGGCCAGGGCAGGCAAAGTGAAACGTATTAGTCCCTAGTTCTGCTCTGCTCTCCCGTTGATGGCATCATCCAGACATGGCCTTTCTGCCCCAGGAAACCACCTCTGCGGGGACCCCTGGGCCAGGGCTGTCTTGGTTTGCTCTTTCATTCCTCTGGGACCATTAACTGTGAGAGACTGGTACACCCTCTGCTGCTGGGGGGATCAGGGCTGCTGGGGTCCGTGTACATCCCCAGGGGACAACGCTGGTGCCTGCCCACGGCCGAAGGCTGCCCCTCCACCGAGTGCCCCAGGGCATCAGATTCCAGTTACGCGATGGTGTGGCTTGGCAGTGTGGTTAAGTGTTCCATGAAAAATTAACTAGGTGCCCCCTGAGATTTCCAGCCTTGATTTCTCCTAGGAGGGCTGCATAGAGATATTTTGATTCTTCTTTTTTTTTTTTGTTCTTCTTAAGGGAATTCAAACTCAAGCCGTTTGATTGTTTATTAGCTAATGCAAGAACAATAAGAGAAATCTCTTTTTAAAATGTGCTTGGCATTGACAATGTTTGCAGTGAAATGAAGAGAGAAGGCACCATAAACACCAGTCCTCACGGGGAGCTGGTTTTACGGCTGGTTCCCTCCTTGCTTAGGACTCCTGACGAGGACAATTCCTTACAGGCGTTGCAGAACAAACGCCTGCTGGGTCTGGCAGGGCACACAAGAAAACAAATGGAGCTCTCAGAGCCTGCCTCCCAGCGAGATTTTCTCGGGCACAATTTCTTAAAAACACAACGATCTTTACAAAGATATCCTTAATTCTGCACCAGCTACCTGTCACCAGGAAAAAAATGTTCAAATCACGTTGGCTCGAAGAAATCGGGATCGAAGATGTTTGTTGACTTACTAATGACAAGTAATCATCCAGCAATCGGTGAACTACGTGCTTGGGATCAATATCTGCAATGCAGCCGACAAAGCACGATGCTAGGCACCTCTGAAATATTAAAAAACACACGGAGAGGTCTAAATGCCCGTCTCTAACTCATTCCGAGAAGTCCTAATCCCCCCCCAACTGCAGACACACTCCCACTCCCCTCCTCTCGCAGCACGTGCACCCCGGGACGGGGACTGGGGGGGTCCCTTCTCGCACCCCCCTCCTGCAGGGGCTGTGGGTGCTGCACCCCGACGGCAGCCCACGCTGCTGCCTGCGGCACGCCAACGCACACAAGATTTCTGTTGCAGATGTGATTCATCTAGGGACCGGTCCTTTCAAGAAATACGACCTCTGTCCAGATGTGCCCAGCTGGCTCCACCAGACGCACAGCAGGCCAGAGTCTCGTCATGGGGTGACGGGGTCTTTTTACTTCAGCTTGTGGAGTCAAACTATTGAAAAGCCAAGGAAAGAAGAGGAAAGGCCCCAGGCACGCCAGCACCCTTGCTGCTCCCTCTCCCACCCGTTCCTGCTGGGTGCTGGCAGCAGCGGGGGGTTGTAGCCGGCACCCAGGTC
>NW_009627020.1:29765-30645 GCF_000690535.1 Cariama cristata
AGGTCTCCGTGATGGACACATCCAGCACTACAGCATCCTGCACATTTAAAAATAAAAAGCACACAGGCAGGATTTGACAGTTGCCTCTGTTCTCAGATGTGAGGGACTGACGGCACTAACTCCAGGGGTGACCCAGGGTACAGCAAAACCACCGCGCGAGCGTGCCTACCTCGAACCCCCTGGTGTTCGTCCCTCGGTGGGTGATGCCCAGCAGGTCGAGCAGGGGACCCCTCTGCGCAGCACCCCTGGAAGGAGGGGGAGCCGCTGTCAGAGGTGCTCCGGCTGCGGTGGGTGCTGGTGGCATCTCCGGCGCTTCCCTGCCTGCCCGTGCCTGCCAAAGGTCTGGCAAGGGGGTTTGGGAATACTCAGAAGGAAATTTAACAGGGTGGGAATTCCTGGGTTTGTGTACTTCAGCATGCATAAAATCTCTGCTTTTGGCACACTTTCCATACAAGTTAAGCAGATAAATTGATGCTCCAAGGTGGGGCTTTTTGCTGACACTTTGGCCGGTTTTAGGTATGGTAAAGAGGGACGTGTTGATTTTTGGAGACTTCAGAAAGGCAAAGATCTTATGATGGCAAGTGGTTTTGATTTGGAGGACAGGAACAACATTTAAAGAGGCTTCAGAGAAGAAGCCTGCATCCTTTACAGTGGATCTGTTCTGCATGGGCAGATCTCTCCTGCCTCTGAAGGAGTGGGCACGCCGGAGCCTGACCGGGAGGCATTGCCCTCCTCCCCCTCCCACCGCAACCCCCACGGGAGCAAAACGGCCAGCAAGCCATTCTCCTGGCAGAGGCACTCACAGCCTTGAGAGCAGGAAAAGGTCAGCCGGGCAATGCCATTTCAAAACAGAAAGATAACAACAGTCTATAGGAAAAGA
>NW_009627020.1:30667-35982 GCF_000690535.1 Cariama cristata
AGACGAAGCAGTAGCCATGCTTTCTGTTGATCGATGGCACGTAAGCCACGTAAATAACATCTGCCAAAACTCCTTTCAGCGGAGGCTCCTGAAACGGAGAAGTGGTGTAAACGGCCCATCGCTCCATGTGCCAGCAGCTGCGTCTGACAGGCTCACCCCATCAGTTCATCAAGCACCTTCTCCAGTCGCAGGAAAATTGCAAAGGTCCCCCCCAAGCAGAACGGGAACATTTGAAAAATTCTAGATTTCTATGAAAACTGCCCCAGATGAGACTGTTCCCAGCAGCACACTGCGCTCTGCCCTGCAGTCAGTGCCGGGCACCCAGGCACCCTCCTCGCCCACCAAAGCCCTGCTGCAAGGCAGACGCCACCAGCCCTCGCCCTCCCAAGCATCTCTATCTCAGCATCAGGATCAGAGAGAGACGAGGGAAATGAACACCCAGCCAACACGGCCCCGGCCCAGCCCACGCACCCACCCCGCCGGTGCCGCACTGGGAGAGTTACTCGTGGCCAAAACTCTCCCACGAGTGAACACGGTGCGTTAGGAGCAGGGACCACTTCCAGAGCATTCGTGCCTGTGCGCAAGTGGCTTTGGCAGTTCACTTGTCATTTGTTATTCCTTGAAATGTTATTCTTTGAAATAAGATTTCAATCTTCAGTATTAACTTTGGTTTTCTTGCATTTTTTTTTAAACAAATCTATGATTGGTAATGAAAGCAGCAGGATGGGGCTCTGGGGAGTGAATTCCTGGTACAGCATTACGCAAACGACCAGCACGGACATTCAGAGCAGCAACCCCAGCCCGATGCACGGCACAGATCGCCCAACTCGCATCAAACATCCCGAGGGAGGAGGAAGCCAAGGCCAGCCGAGCCAGACTGCAGGGAGAGGAAAGGCACGGCATCATTCGCCTCCCGCAGCCCCTGGCAAGCTGCCCTGTCACCCTCAGCAAAGCTGGGCCTCCAGAAACCCTCCCCCTTGCCCCGGAGATGCCGTGGCTCCGCCAGCCTCCTTCCAGAAAGGGGCTGCTTCTCATCGCGAGCATTTTCTCTACCCTGAACCAGGACAACTTCAGCTCTTCAAACTTAAAGAGGAAAAAACCCAAACAGGTTTTAGGTCAGCTGGATTATGTCACATTGACCCTCATCTATTTTTAAACAGCTGTTAGTATAAACTATAAAGAAGTCATGCAGAGACAGCAAAGGTTCCTTCTGAAAACACAGGGGTGAGATGCAGCGTGTGCCCCCCAGCCGCCCGGGGACTGTCACTGCGGGTGGTGGCACTGGGGACCAGCAGCCGCATCACCTCTGCAGAGCGAGGGAGGGCCCCAGCTTTTCTTCTGCAACGGCAAGCTGTGCCTCCAGGCTGCTGTGCTGCAAGGGGAAGGGGAAAAGGAGTCCCCACCAGGACCCTGGTCCCCCCCAACCGCTCCTGCCCCCCAGGACCCCCTGGCCAGGCATCTTCCCGACAGCCGTCCCTGCCCGCTGTCCCGCATCTCTCGCTCCGCTGTTGGTGTGGGTTTGCTGGCTCGGGGCAGGGGCGACCACGTCCAGCCCTCGCCAACTGCAAAAGGCTTCAACTCACAACATCCAGGACAAAGAGGGATTTGGGAGCAGGGTCTGAAGGGGAAACCCGAAACTCGGCAGTGCTGAAGAGCTGCACAAAGCTTTTGTCCGGGGTTATGGTCACCACTGGTGCTTTTGCTCCTCACATTTCAGTCGCCACTGGCTGTGATGGAGGCAGCACCCTGGAAACCTGTGGAGAGTTAAAGCAAAGGGGTGACATTCCCTTTCCTTCCCAGTTCACTGCTCTGGGGATTATCCTGGTGGGTGCTGAGCATCGGTGACATTCACCAAAGTCAGTGGGAATCAGTCAAGCTGGTCCATACTGCTCAATAGTATGTTCCTTAAATAATACTATTAATAAAAGTTTTACTAATAAAATAAAGACAGCACCAGTTTGACCTTGGGAAGAAGGTTCCCAGCTTGTCTCTGTGAATGGAGAGCAGCATTATCTGCTGCCATAAGTAGCCTAAGATGACCACAGCCCAGTAGGATGAAGTAAAGTCCACCCACCTCAGGGATGAGGGCTCCAAGCATCGTGGTCACCAGTGGGGGAAGCCCAAGAACCTGTGGAGAAAGTGTCATGGGGCAGGGACTTAATGGGCTCGCTTGGGTTGGGGGGAGTTAAAATGGGGAAGGGCAGAGGCATAGACAGCACATGGATCTGCCTTAAACTTGAGCGTAAATTTCTTCAGTGGTCTCTTGAGGAAAATCTCAAGCCCAAATCACCCACCACGTTATTGCTGATCTCCAGGTTGAAGGACACCTGCAGACTAGAGAGCTCAGCACTCAAGAAGTTTGCAGACAGGATGAGCTGGGCAGTAGCATCCCTCTTTGCTGGCAGAGAAGCAAGAGACGGCTGGTCCGTGGGAAGGTCAACCTCCTTTCCCTCCCTTTGGTGGAGAACGGTCTAAAAGGACCGTAAGAAGAGCCATGTCAGAGAGCACAGGTCCGTTTCCAGGATTTGCATTTGGACCAGGTACAAGGCACTGGATGCTTTGCTCTGCAGCCTCAGCAACGAAACGGAGCAATAAACTCCGTAGCAAATGAGGAGCCAAGGTAGCGGTTAGGTGGCACATGTCTGCATCCCTCCCAAAGCTTCTGTTGCCCAGGGCTGAGAAGGACAACGCCTCTCAGCAAAGGGATGTCAGAAACGTCACCGCTCCAAGACCCGGCACCAGGCAGCAGCACTCACCTTCAAATCCAGCTCTGTGAAAGTTTCACTCATCAGCGGGGGGGTTCAGCACAGCGTACTGGAGGGTCCCAGCGGTCCCAAGAGGGATCTCGGCTGCATGGAAGCAAAGAGGGATGCTTAACCAGAAGGTGCACCCTCTGCACCATAAGGAGAGCACTCACCAGTGCCAAACCCCTGCTTCACCGATGCCCCGTGCCATTTACGGCTTCGGCGGTCTCCCACCCCCCTGCCAGCCTCTGCGGTGCCAGTCTCAGGGCTGAGGAGATTGTCTACCCTTGGCAATAGATCTGCGCTTTCCCCTGGCCAGGGCAAGGGAAGAAGATGGATGCCAACTTACAAGTCATGGTGGTGAATTTCACATTCACAAGGTTGAGCACTGCATCAACAGCTGGACACAGCTGTAGCGTGAGAAGGAAGGTGTGAGAAAACCTTGCATGGAGACTTCTGGTGGGAGCAGAGCTTCATGGCTGCCAGACTGGCCCAGCTCCCACCCAGAAGCAGCAGAACTCTCTGCTATTAATTACCCAGACAAGGGCTTGCCTCAGTTTCCTCTGTCCCTGGTTGAATTGGGTTATTCAGGAGCAAACCGGGCTTAAGCTGAGTGAAGGACAGGACCAGACCCCCCACAGATATCTGACTAAACCAGACCGCCTTTATGACACGTGTCAAGAGGCTGCAAGTCTGCCCTTTGACAAGCCTTTAGGAACAAGCATGCTCAGCGTCGAGATCAGCTGGGTCTGAGCATCACATCCCTAACCACCGGGCTGGGACAAGGAGGCTTTGGGCAGTGACAGCACCTTTGCTGCAGGTGTTGACTGCATTAAACCAATAATTGCTCGAAATGCTGCCTTTTACCAGCCTGCAAACTCCTTTGTGGGGTAAAACTGTGAAAACCGTTGCAGCGCAGTGAGGAGGAGGAGGAGGAGGAGGAAGAGATGACCTCCAGGAAACGAGGATGGGAGCAGGACCAGACTCACCAGTCCCACCAGCACTTTCTGAAGATGCTGTCCAGAAACGTGCTCATGGGCAAGCGTGCTGGGCAGAGACAACACATCAGCCGACACAGCCGTTACGCACATAACGATAATTATTTACTAAAGATCAAAAGGCAAGAAAGTCAAACACTAAAGAAACACATCTGATATGGATTAAGCCAAAATATGCCTAATGTCTAGTAAAAGATGTTTTCCCTCTTTACAAACCTTTTCTCAAGAATGCCATCTTCTGGCTTTAAACAAAGCTGAAGGTTTCCATGCCTAAAAGAAGCTCTGATCTCCCCGGAGTACAGCACTTAGATGAGGACTGATGCCAAAGATGAACATTGCATGACATAACAGAGACAGGGGTGGCCTGAATTTGTCCATAAAACGTTTTGGTTTTCTTAGTCGAAAAAATGAACAGTGAAAAGCATTTGTGCTCTGCAGAAATCCAAACCTGGACACTGAAAGATTTAACACTGCTGTTACCTACCTCTTCGGAATTATTAATATTTGCAAATCATTGGTGTTGTGCCTTGAGACTCACCTGCTCACCAGGGAGGTTGGTTTTAATGCTAATGAGAGCGATGTGGCAATTCCTGGAGCTGAACCTGAGGATGCTCGCGGCATCCTGCCACAGCCGGCTGCTGGCCGACAGGTTTGCGGCCAGAGTAATTTCCATGTTTCGTCCTATAAAGCTGCTCAGAGCAAAGCTCGGTCACCGTGGGACAAACCCCGGAGCAAGCGAACCCAGCCCGGCCCCACCAGTGGCTCTGCCCTGTGGGCACCGGGTCCCGCTCACCTTTTCCCAGCGATGGTCATTTGGACTAAGACGGCCATGAAAAGCCCCGAGCCCGGCGAGAGCACCAGGGATATCACCGGGGGACAGAGATCTTTCACTATCAGCCTGCGGAAAAAAACAGAGGAGAAGAGTTGGGAAAAAGGAGCCCACAGAGCAGCCAGGTCGGGCTGCTTACATCTAAGTCGCCTATCGCTGATATTGCCATCACCATCTTATTCTTCCACTTCTTGTTTAACTTTCCATTTAAAACCACTTTTAAATTTAGAAACATGTTTCTTCCTAACAAAAAGATCGCACAGTTTAATTTTGAAAAAAATCTGAGGGAAAAACAACAAAAAAAACCCCTCACATTCTGGCATTCAAAACATCTCCCAAGCTCTGAATCCCCAGAAATTCTGGGGCTCCCTCAGGATGTCATGGACAAAAGCCGGGCACCCCCGGCTCTGAGAGCAAAGCCCACCCGGTGCCGCAGAGCCACTGCGGCGGGCCCCAGCCGGGCGCGCTGAAGCAGGAGCCGACGCGCTTTGTTGCTTTTAAGTTATAGTTTCTCCATGTATTTGTAGACACAACCATGCAGAAAATCACCGGCTTTAATATCACACTTGTTAGTGGGGAGTGATTCGTTTCTGCCTCCAGGCTGACACTTCCCAACCTTCTGCTTTTATGTTCTCATTCCCAGTTTCAGGCTCGTGGTGTACGGCTGCTGATCATCACTCACCCCAAGATGCCTTTGATGGGTTTGGTGTTTGGCTTTTTTTTTTGCGGCTTCCTCTGCCATTT
>NW_009627021.1:0-3637 GCF_000690535.1 Cariama cristata
GGAGGTTGTAGCGAGGCGGTGGTTGGTCTTTTGACCCCACTAACTAGCAATAGGACAAGAGGAAACAATCTCAAGTTGCACCAGGGGAGGTTCAGCTTGAAGAACTTCTTCACTGTAAGAGTCGTTAGGCATTGGAATGGGCTTCCCAGGGAGGTGGTGGACTCATCATCCCTGGAGGTGTTCAAAAAACGTTTGGATGTGGTGCTTTGAGACATGGTTTAGTGGATTTAGTGGGCATGTTGGCATTGGGTAGAAGGTGGGACTTGATGATCTTTGAGATCTCTTCCAACCATAACGATTCTATGATTCTATGACTGCTCTAGCTTGTTAGATTCAAATAAATACAGTGAATTTCCAAGGGTTCTGCAAATTCTGACATTTATTTAAAATTACAAAGCCAAAAATACATCAGAACCTAATCCCCTTCCTTCCAATCTGTACCACATAAAAACTGCTTTCTGTACCAGAATTTACCCACTTCTCTTCTAAGGCAAACTTAATTGTATGTAATCTGTAAAGTAATTGCTAAATTTTTCCACATATTTCCTGCATTATTATACAAAAGTATAGCAGGTGTATCAATAACTGTAGTCTAGCTATTTATGAAAACATTGAAAAAAGTTTAAGCAGATAATTCACATAAGTGAAGGTATGGCCCCAAGATTTTTCTTCTCTACCCTCATCACCTCCCTAACAAAGAAGACAAAGAATCTTCACACTGAGAAAATAAAAAAAACACCTTTTACTTTTCATAATCTCATCCTTGAGAGCTGTTAAAAACCCAACATAGTTAGCAAAGACTTCTCACAGACTCTTTAACACTGTGTAGAATGATACTGCAGTAATACTTCTATAATAAAAACAGCAGCTGGGATGTTTAACAAAGTCATAATATAAGACACCAAATAAAAGTAAACAAAGCCAAACTTGCTGAGGCTATTCATGCCACCTCTACACCTCTACCCTGCAAGCACATTTTTCATTCCTGATCAGCAAAGTTCCAGGAGACAAAATGAGTTTCAAAGATGTCAGCTGATGACAGGTATCTGGGAACATAAACACTGGAAGTGTCAGTGGAACAAACAGTAGATTTGAGGCTTTCCTGCTCTTTGACACTTACGGTGGTTTTGCTTTCTGATGCTTGAAACTGCCTTCCTGGGATAAGCATTACGTGACTAACTCTTCTGGCTCTGCTCAGCATTGGAAAAGTGTCAGCTGCGTCCAGTCTGTGGAACTGTATTTTACAGAAGTTGTGTATGAACTGGAAATGGTACAGCATGGAACAATAATAATTAGAAACCTAGATAGCATGATCTGTGAAAAAAGATTGAGAATGTTTACTCTATGGAAGAAAAGTTTGAAGGTGAAATCTGAAAACAAACTAGATACTCTGATAATGCAAAAAAGAGGGAATAATCTGTCCTCCATGTCTTTGAAGGACAGGCAAAGTAGCCACTGTTTTAAGTTTCTGGAGCAATGATTAGGTTTAAGTAACAGGAAAGCTTTCATACGTTCAGGTAAACTTTGTAACGGTAGAGACAGGTTAAGGTCTGAGACAAATGGCTTCAGAGGCATCATCAGAGGTCTTTAAAAATAGGTTGAACTGTGTGAATGACACGTTACTAACCATGCTTTGCCCTGTCTCCTATGACTGCCACTTATTCTGCTACTAAACTGCAAGAACTCAAGACCTCTTGTCACCATTGTAAAACGTGAGAAAGGGGTGACAATTAGAGAAGTATATTTATTCAGCAACAGTCTGAGAAGCCAGGTGTCCATGTGTTACAAATCAACACAGTGCAGAACACAAAAGCTGGTTGGCACTTTAACAACAAAAAAAAAATTCAGACTTCAGCAAAGTCCCTTTCAAAATGTCTGCAGAGAAACAGCATACTAAATATGCAAGGTGTGAAGCACTGCCATAAATAAAAATTAGCTAAGACACAAAAATAAAGGAGCAATAATAAGTTGTCAATCTTCTTTACTGAAAAAGTAAGTTGATCAGTATAAGATGAAGCTGTTTGTTTCTTTTTAAGTATAACTGAAATAAAACTGGAACAAAGGCTGAGTAGTAAGCAAAAAAAACCTTCAGGTACTTCAAAGTTATTTAAGGTGGTCAAGTCCAGACAGGACTGTGAGAAGTTTACAACAGAAACCAAAGTAATCACCAAAATGGCAAATGAAACTCGATGTTAGTACATACAAAATAACCACATTGGACAGAAGAAAAAAGGAAGAGCATAGTTTCATCATCTTAAATTAACTCTGTGAACTTGGGAAAATAGTCTGGTATCACTGTAGAAAACCTCAGCTCAATGCTGAGCTGTGGTAAAAAAGCAGACATGATGTTTTGAGGGATAAGAAATAGGATGGTGAATAATACAGAAAGTATTGTAATGCCATGATATAAATCAGTGGTGAAGTCTCATCTGGAATGCTGTATGTGTTTCTGATGACCCAGTCTCAAAAAGGACACTGCAGAATTAGGCAGGATTGATAAATCAGCTAAGACAGAAGTTGTTCGGAAATGGCAGAGCACCACTGGAAAGAAACACCGAAAATCAGTTTATAAGAGATTCTCAAAATCCATTTATCAAAGTTGAATTTAAGAACGACAGGAATGCTAAACTAAAGTTGCTGACCATGGAAGCAACAAGAATGCCCTGAACACAATCTAGATAAACTGAGAAAAAAATTAGCTTTACTAAGGTGAAGATGTGAATATGCAAGTGGCAGAGGTCAAGTTTAGGTAAGGAAGCTCATTCTAGGCCTCTCATACCACTAAATAACCTATTTAAAGGTGAAAACATAATGAATTATGCTTTGTTTAAAATGGAGTAAATTTGCATGACAGCAAATGAGTGTTGGCACAGGCCTCAGAAAAGGCACACTTAGAAGCTTTAAAACTGAGTTAACGTGTTATATACACATGGGAAAACAGGAACTCAGTCCAGAAAGTGACTCTGAGAGTGACTGTTGTTTGAGGCTACACAAAGGCACTTAAACAATTAACTTATATTTCAAAGTGTACATCTTTTGGTACAACTTTCAGGGACACTAGCAGGAGTTACACTTTTAGGTCCCACTGATATTCAAAATAAATTTCTAACTGCATATATGTCGTGGTTTAACACCAGCCAGCAACTAAGCCCCAACCAGCTGCTTGCTCACTCCCCATCAACGGAATGGGGGAGAGAATCAGAAGAGTAAAAGTGACAAAACTCATGGGCTGAGGTAAAGACAGTTTAATTGGTAAAGCAAACGCTATGCACACAAGCAAAGCAAACCAAGGAATACATTCACTACTTCCCATCGGCAGGCAGGTGTTCAGCCATCTCCAGGAAAGCAGGGCTCCATCACACATAACAGTTACCTGGGAAGACAAACACCATCACTCCGAACATCCTTCCCTTCCTTCTTCTTCCCCCAGCTTTATATGCTGAGCATGACACCATACAGTATGGGATATCCCTGGGATATCCCCAGTTGGGGACAGCTGTCCTGGCTGTGTCCCCTCTCAGCTTCTTGTGCACCCCCAGCCTCCTTGCTGGTGGGGTGTGGTGAGAGGCAGGAAAGGCCTTGACTCTGTGTAAGCACTGCTCAGCAATAATGAGAACATCCTTGAATTATCAACACT
>NW_009627021.1:3668-7499 GCF_000690535.1 Cariama cristata
ACTCTTTCCAGCACAAATCCAAAACACAGCCCCATACTAGCTACTATAAAGAAAATGAACTGTACCCCAGGCCAAAACCAGCACATTCTCCACCTCTTATTCCATACCATTTATGTCATGCTCAGATCCCACACTACCCAATACATCCTCATTAACCACCACCCCCATTCCCATCCTTTGATACAATACACAGATAGCATTCCTTTAGTCTACAGGCCATCCCTCTAAAATGTCGGTGAAATGTCCATAAATGTCCACAAATGTTTCTAAAATGTCCGTTGAGTTCATTTAGTACATGACTTTGGGCTCCATCTCTTATGGCGGTCACTCAGGACAGGAGAGGTAGTGTGCTGCATGGAGTTATTGGGTACCAAAGACAGCTAAGGTCAGTGCTGCACTTGCAGTGCTTCTTGTAAGGCTTGTCCTCCACTAGTTTGGGTGGTTCCTGCTATAGTAATTCCCATAACATGCAACTTAGATCATGGGTTACAACAGTTTAAAGGCATAATCATTACAATCTCCGCCTCTGGTCCCTTTGGGCCAGGTTATAAGGTTTAATATTGCAATGAACTCCCCTTGCTCGTTAGCCTGGCTAGCAACAAGGGGCTCCTGCTATAGTAATTTCCATAACGTGCAACTCAAATCCCAGGTTACAACAATGTAGAGGTATTTCCATTACAATCTCCACCCTTGGTCCCTTCAATCCACATTGCAGGGTTTAACATTGCAATGAACTCCTCCTCTTGGCCCTGCTCCAGCTTGGCCTTATCCATAGACAGTTTCTTAGGGTTGTACCTGCTCCAAGTGGAGCCTTACCTATTAGCCACAATATCTCCAGGGGTATACCTGCTGTGGCATAGACTTATCCATCGTCGCTTTGAGGTGCACTTGTTCCAGCATGGACTTCTCCATGGGCCACAGTGCCTTCAGAGATATACCTGCTCCAATATGGCCTTACCTGGGGGTAAGGGGGTAAGGGCTGCAATCCCTCCAGGGGTGTACCTGCTCTGACGTGGGCTTACGCAGGGCCACACAATTCAAGGTGCTCCAGCATGACCCCATCCACAGCCACTGATGCTTCAAGGTATACCTGCTGTAGCACAGACTTAGCCACAGCTATAGATGCTTCCAGGTGTACCTTCTCCATTGCTGACTTACCCTTGGGACACAATCCTCTCAGAGGTATACCTGCTGTGGCACAGACATAACCACAGTCACAGCCACTTTGAGATGTACCTGCTCTGGCATGTGCTCATCCACAGCCACAGACGCTTCCAGGTGTCCTGCTCCCATGTAGACTCATCCACAGGTCAAAGTTCCTTTGACTTGGCTTCACGCTGGAGTTCCAGCATATCCAGTACAGCAGCACAGAAACAGCAGTGATGCCCTGGCACATCAGAGTAAGATGATAAACTGTCTTGCACTACAGCAACCAGGAAAAGCAAAAAGCAGTCACTAATGAGCACTAGACGCATACAGTAAGGCAAACACAACCCCTGGCAAGCACAGGAGTCTGCCGATTAATAATACAATTATAGAATCATACAATGATAGAATGGTTTGGTTAGAAGGGAACTTAAAGAACATCTAGTTCCAACCCCCCTGCCATGGGCAGGGACACCTTCCACTAGACCAGGTTGTTCAAAACCTCATCCAACATGGCCTTGAACGCTTCCAGGGATGGGGCATCAACAACTTCTCTGGGTAACCTGTTCCAGAGCCTCACCACCTTCACAGTAAAGACTTTCTTCCTAATAACTAACCTAAATCTACCTTCTTCCAGTTTAAAGGTCTTTGTCCTGTCACTCCATGCCCTTGTAAAAAGTCCCTCCACAGCTTTCTTGTGGGCCCCTTTGAGGTACTGGAAGGCTACTCTGAGGTCTCCCTAGAGCCTTCTCTTCTCCAGGCTGAACAACCCCAGCTCTTTCTGCCTGTCTTCACAGGGGAGGTGCTCCAGCCCTCGGATCATCTTCGTGGCCCTCCTCTGGACTCCCTCCAACAGGTCCATGTCCTTCTTGTGTTGGGGGCCCCAGAGCTAAATGCAGTACTGCAGGGGAGGTCTCCCCAGAGTGGAGTAGAGGGGGAGAATCCCCTCCCTCAACCTGCTGGTCATGCTTCTTTTGATGCAGTCCAGGATACAGTTGGCTTTCTGGGCTGCAAGCATACATTGCCAGGCCATGTTGAGCTTCTTGTCAACCAGGACTCCCAAGTCCTTCTCCTCAGGGCTACTCTCAATCCATTCTCTGCCCAGCCTGTATTTGTGCTTGGGATTGCCCCAAATCACATGCAGGACCTTGCACTTGGCCTTGTTGAACTTCAGGAGGTTCATACCGGCCCATCTCTCAAGCGTATCAAGGTCCCTGTGGATGGCATCCCTTCCCTCCCATGTGTCGACAGCACCGCACAGCTTGGTGACATCAGAAAACTTGCTGAGGGTGCACTCACTCCCACTGTCCATTTCACCAACAAAGTCATTAAACAGCCCCGTCCCCAAAACCAACAGCTGAGGAACACCACTCGTCACCAGTCTCCACTTGGACATCAAGTCATTGACTGCAACTCTTTGAGTGCCACCATCCAGCCGATGTCTTATCCATCGAGTAGTCCAACCATCAAATCCATGCCTCTCCAATTTAGAGACAGGGATGTCATGTGGGATGGTGCCAAATGCCTTGCACAAGTCCAGGTAGATGACGTCAGTTGCTCTTCCCTTATCCACCAACCCTGTAACTCCGTCATAGAAGGCCACCAAATTTTTCAGGCATGATTTGCCCTGAGTGAAGCCATGTTAGCTGTCACCAATCAACTCCTTATTTTCCATGTGCCTTAGCATAGTTTCCAGGAGGATCCACTCCATGATCTTGCCAGGTACAGAGGTGACACTGACTGGCCTGTAGTTCCTGGGGTCTCCCTTTTTTATCTCTTTAAAAATGAGGATTATGTTTCTCCTTTTCCAGTCAGCAGAAACTTCACCGGTTTGCCACGACTTCTCAAATGTGACAGATAGTGTCTTAGCTACTTCATCCGTCAGTTCCCTCAGGACCTGCCGATGCATCTCATCAGGTCCCACGGACTTGTGCACCCTCAGATTCCTTAGATGGTCTCAGACCTGATCTTCTCCTACAGTGGGTGATTCTTCATTCTCCCAGTCCCTGCCTTTGCCTTCTGCAACTAGGGCAGTTGAAATACTTGCCAGTAAAGACTGAGGCAAAAATGTTGTTGAGTAACTCACCCTTTTCTGTATCCCAGGATATCTGGTTTCTCCTTTCATTCCAGAGAGGGTCTACATTTCCCCTAGTCTTCCTTTTATCCCTGATGTACCTATAGAAGCTTTTCTTGTTGCACTTGATGTCACTCGCCAGATTTAATTCTATCAGGGCTTTAGCTTTCCTAACCTGATCCCTGGCTGAAAAAACTGGCCGCTCAACCAATGTCTCTGTATTCCTCCCAGGCGACCTGTCCTTGCTTCCACCCTCTGTAGGCTTCCTTTTTATGTTTGAGTTTGTCCAGGAGCTCCTTGTTCATCCATGCAGGCCTCCTGGCATTTTGGCCCAACTTCCACTTGGTTGGGATGCATTGCTCCTGAGTTTGGAGGAGGAGATCCTTGAATACTAACCAGCTTTCTGGGGTCCCTCCTCCCTCCAGGGTTTTATCCCATGGTTAAAACCAGTAAGAACCATAAATTCAGTCTAGCATATTCCAATCAAACCTGCCATTACCTTGAACACTTCAAACCCCATGTTGGATGCCAAAAAGGACTGTTGTGGTTTAACCCCAGCCAGCAACTAAGCCCCAACCAGTCGCTCGCTAACTCCCCACCAGTGGGATGCA
>NW_009627021.1:8042-13633 GCF_000690535.1 Cariama cristata
GAGTAACAGTGAGAAGACTCATGGGCTGAGATAAAGACGGTTTAATTATAGAACCATAGAATCATTATGGTTGGAAGAGACCTCAAAGATTATCAAGTCCAACCTTCTACCCAATGCCACCATGCCCACTAAACCATATCTCAAAGCATCACATCTAAATGTTTTTTGAACATCTCCAGGGATGGCGAGTCCACCACCTCCCTGGGGAGCCTGTTCCAACACTTAGCGACTCTTACAGTGAATACATAAAGCAAAAGCCATGCATGCAAGCAAAGCAAACCAAGGAATTAATCCACCATTTCCCATTGGCAGGCAGGTGTTCAGCCATCTCCAGGAAAGTAGGGATCCATCACATGTAACAGTTACTTGGGAAGACAAAGAAATGTCACTCCAAACATCCCTTGCCTTCCTTCTTCTTCCCCCAGCTTTACATGCTGAGCATGATACCATACAGTATGGGATATCCCTTTGGTCAGTTGGGGTCCGCTGACCCGGCTGTGTCCCCTCCCAACTTCTTGTGCACCCCCAGCCTACTTGCTGGTGGGGTGGGGTGAAAGGTAGAAAATGCCTTCACTCTGTGTAAGCACTGCTCAGCAATAACAAAAATATCCCTGAATTATCAAAGCTGTTTCCAGCACAAATCCAAAACACAGCCCCATACTAGCTACTATAAAGAAAATTAACTGTACCGCAGCCAAAACCAGCATAATATGCAGCTTTGCAAATCTCTTATTGATAGAACTAAGATTCCTTGGATATACGTGTGTGTTTGTTTGTTTGTTTATACATGTATATATATGTATATATAGGCAAAGTAAACGTGGCCAGGACCATTTTCTGACACTGAGGCCAACTGGCAATGAATGGTTTGCGTCTCTACTACTAAAGTGCCTTAGACTGCAAACTAGAGAAGGCACAGCCTAGAAATGGATGTTGGGCGGTGTCACCTCCCAAATCCTACCCAGGAATTGCCTTGGAGAAAGGCAGCTGGCTTGAGCCAGGGCACAGCAGTGGCTATTCCAGCAATGCAGCAGCAGGGAAGACATAGTTCCAGTGTCAGGCAGATGCCCTACTACTGCTTACTACCACAAAGCAGCTCCTGTACCCCTGCCTCTGATTACCAGCATCTGAGCTGTGTTTTTTAAAAATTTTGGAATTTTTTCTTTACAACAGGGGACCATCAAATAAAATACAATTAATTATTATTATTTTTCATTACTGTCATTACGGAAGTCCCAAGTGGATAGGTATTTTTATCTCTTGCAGAAAAACTTTTTCTTCGCCTCTGATGCACTTGGTTCACACAAAATGAAATGCATGTGATATTCAGGTGACATCAGAGCTGGTACATGGTAAAAGCGTAAAAGCCATATATGGACAAGGAGGCAGACTGCCGCCTTCTACTGCGCAAGGACTTATGACAACATCATACTGCAGGATTTGCATGACTAAAATTAGGCAAAATATATTCTCTATGAAGAAAGGCAAAGCAGTCTATAAGCAGTAGCCAGAGGCAGCTTCAGACGTGTCAATTCAGCTGTGTAAAGAATGTGCTAGTCTCACTGCTGGAATAGTTTCCACACTTAATATACAGAACGAGTCATTAAAAATGAGGGGGAGGAACACGAAAGGGTGAGGCATATGGCACACAGTGTGCTACCACAGCATACCATATATTCCAGATAACAGTGTGCATTAGAAAATCCATTTATACTTTCACTGTTGACAAGTACAGCTACTGCCAATTAACTGCTCTCTCCACCTCAACCTCAATTTCTGTTTCAAGGTAAATTCCTGGCCCTAATGAGTCAACCGGAAATTTGCCACAAAAGTTAGTAGGAACAACATTTACTTGTTCAGGATTCTGCAAGTGTTTACATTCCCCTAATTCAGACATGTATACTTATTACATATTTTAATACATACCACTTGTTTCACCTCTCGGAGTTACTGTCCTCAATTTTTTGTATTATTTTGGAATAGCAAAGGCTGGAAAATATGCAACCACCCAGATTATTATCAGATTCAAAAAAGCTGGGTAGGTGTTTAAGAGGCAGAGCTCCTGTCTAGTAGAACATGTCATTTCTAGTTCCAATCCTCCTTCGAGCTCTGTATGAGTGGGTCTCCTGTAAAGCAAACAAGGTGAGGCATAAGCAACATCAGCCAACTCAGTTACCGGAGGTCTCTGTGGCACGAGTTCAAAGTTGACACCACAGGTTAAAGAATTGCTCAGTGCAATGACAACCACATTCTGATCGTTCAGGGACCAATCCTGCTCCATGAACATCAATGCAAACCTTACCATCAGCTTCTCTTGCAACAATATTTGACCCTGGATGACAAGTAACATCCCACTGCTTTCTTGAAAAGAAAATAGCGAGTACTGTTAATTTATATGTCACAACATGGGTAACCAAAAGGATTTGAACCCTTACATGCTAACTTCAAGATAACAAGCAACTCAAGTGATTTCAAGGATGCAAACACCAGCTGTGTTTGTCCAGTCAAAGCCTACAAATGCAGATTGTGTTGTTCACAAGAAATATTTGATATAAAAGGAAAATGGAACAAGCAGCAAACTTGTCTGAGTCGAGTGCAAAGTTTGTATACCTGGTGCTTGTACAGGTTTCATCTGGCACTCTGCATAGTAGTTCTCCAAAATGAAACACCAATGAAATAATGCTAATAAAAAGCAGTTGTCCAAATAAGTGAGATCATCAAAATACATTCATATTACTTAAGTTAAACTATATCCTTCTTATTACAGTCATCTAACTCTTTCAGTATGGGGACACTCATTCTCAGTCCAAGCCATTAAAAGAGAAAAAAATAGAGCAACACAGCTGTCAGGTGAAACAATAATCTAGTAACAACACTTCATCCCAAAATATCACATTAAAAATGGGAAAAAAAACCCAGCCCTCCTAGATATAAAATGCTCAATGATTTCTACACTTTTGTACCTCTGAGATTGCTAATAATGTTACCAGCCACAAATGGCATTTACCCAGTATAGGAGATCAATGACCAATACACTAATCATAACTGAGCCCATCAAAGGCAGTCAAGGAAATGAATTATATAATTTAAGTTAAAGGTGAATGCCAATAGTTTATTTCTAAAATAACAACAAAAATACTTTCTTCTATGAAGTATTTTCCATATTTATCATGTGCTAGAATGGTTTATAAACAAGCGAAGTACGTATGAAGAATGTTGCCAGACAGCTTCAAGAGAATGAAATATATGTCTGGAATGTTCAGGACCAGAGCCAGACTAAACTGTTAGCTTTATGTTCCACTTAAGCCTTTGTGCTGTTCCCTAGTAAAATTCATTCTGAAGAAGAAATTTAAGATGCATTTGTTCTAAGTGGGAATCCTCTTCCAAGAGGATGCTGATGTTGAAATCTTGGTCCCACTACAGTTAGCAGCTGTAGCTGCTGTTGATTTCAGTAAAACCAGGCTTTCAAACAATTTTTTGTAAAGGTATTTCTACCTGTCATCAGAAATAGAAAGATAACACAGACAAACAAGAAGACAAAAGTTTCAAAAACTAAGACTTTTAAAATGCAGTTGTAGTTTCATAGATGTAATGCAGCCAGAAAACATCCCCTTAACTATAAATGTTTCTGCACCTTGAGGTGAAAATACCAGTTGCTGGAATGAGTACCTTACTTTTCAATGACCACACAGACAAATGTCATAAGGCACGAAATGGTAATACGCTCTGGGATTTAATGAACTTACCTTCTTAAAAGGCACAGAATAAAGCAGACACATTTCCTGCTATCAAAGAAAAAACTAAGAAAATTCCCTATTTCTTCCTCAGAACAGTCACACGCATTTTAGTCCCATCTGAATCAATGCCACTTCACAAGCATGAAGCAGTTCAGCCTAAACGTTAATGGTAAATTGGCCCAAAGAATTTACACCAGGTGATACTGAACAAGATGAACAAGAATTCAGCTCTTGTAGATAAGCTCCTGAACATGTGGTTTTTGCAAGGCCATTATAAGTTTGCGAAAAGTCTGGACAAGAAAGATTTGAATCAACATTATCACATGCAGGACACACATTAAGAATGTTGTCTTTTGATACTGAGATAATGTTTTGGTGAGATGTGTTCAATAACAGAGGACACTGGAAACAAAAACTAAGAAAAAATCCTCCCTTTGTGCCTTAGTAGCATAGTCCTCACAGTATTGTATCACTACAATTTTTTTAACCTCACAGACTCATTTTCCATTATTTCATTTTATTATCCAGTCCTTCAATGAAGTCCCTTTGTTCTTTAATACAGTGAAAATTGGAAACTCTGTAAGTAGCTGTCTTCAAAAGCATGCTTCTTTAAGCCTCTTTCTTTCTTTATTTTGCTTCTCCAGAATAAGCAGTTGAAAACAAGAGCCAAAGCACTCACAGAGAGTTTACCTCCATGGTAAAAAAATACCTGTCCAGAAGACATGTTCATATGAAAAGTTCCCCAGTCTATTCTCTTTCTGTTCTTTGGAATAAGCTTGCAAGCTAAAGCTGAAACTCAGTCCCAGCCACTGATTAATGAGTAATATCTTTATAGTGCTTACAGTATAAAAAAGCCCAGTTTTTATTGTAAAAGAATACTATATAATGCTGGTTTATTCATAGTGACTGAGGCACTAGCACCTTCCTACGATGGTCAAGAAAGTATTTTTTCCATTAAACAAAAGATTAATGTTTGCAAACTCTTCTTGGAAAAATAATTGCAGAAAACAAACCCACATTTCTTTCTATTTTCTTCACGTATCTTGCAAATTTCTGAAAGCTGCTAGAGAAAAGTTAAAAGAAAAAATACCCAGCTGGGAAATTAAATCAAATTCAGCAGGGAAAAAACAATAAGAAACACAAAGAGACTAAAGAAAAAAGAGGAGCTACAGATATGTGAACTAACTTAGTGTCGTATTTTCCCTATTAAACTCAAAGATAGTAATGTATCATGTAGTGATAGGACAAGGGGCAATGGCTTTAAACTGGAAAAGGGAAGATTTAGATTAGGTATTAGGAAGAAATTCTTCACAGTGAGGGTGGTGAGGCACTGGAAGAGCTTGCCCAGAGAAGTTGTAGATGCCCTGTCCCTGGAACTGTTGGAACTAGATGATCTTTAAGGTCCCTTCCAACGAAACCATTCTTCAAACCATGCCTTGCCATCCTTGGGACAAATGCAGTGAACGGATGCTATGCAAGAAGCAAAGGACCCCACAGCCTCCTGCCACCAAGCAAACAGAGAGGAGTCACGAGATGAGGGGGAATGGAGAAGGGTCCCTGCTCGGAGAAGCAGACGAAGACCCTCCCGGTCTCCCTTGCCCTCCCCAGGTGCCCTTACACAAAAGATATAAGGCTTGGGAGCTCGAGGACCAGACAAGTGATAATGTAGATGAAAGTCCATCCAGGGGTTTGTCTGGGGCAAGGGAGTCAACCCCACGCATCAACACTGCACCCAAGAGAAGACAAAGAAGAGTAATTGTCATAGGGGAGTCCCTTCTAAGGGGAACAGAGGGCCCGATATGCTGGCCAAACCCATCCCACAGGGAAGTCTGCTGCCTCCCTGGGGCCCAGGGA
>NW_009627022.1:0-206 GCF_000690535.1 Cariama cristata
AGGAACCGGACGTCGGGGGGCGGGACCTGTTCCGGAAGCGGGGCCTGTTCCGGGGGCGGGGCTCAGCCCGACGACCCCTCAGTGGCGCGGCGTGGCGTGGTTTTGAACTTAATTTAAGTGCGAGGGGCTGAGCCCCTGCCCCTCCGGGGCCGTCCCGGTACCTCCCCGCCGCTGTCCCTGTCGGTTCCCGGCTCGGGCTGCCCCCC
>NW_009627022.1:237-11625 GCF_000690535.1 Cariama cristata
CCCCGGCCTGGCCGTGGTGCAAGGGCTCAGGGGACAAGCGGTGCTCAGGGCAGAGGCCAGGCAGAGCATGGAAGGCCCACGCGTGGCCTTGTGCCCCTCGGTGGGGGCTCTTCTCTTTAAATGTGAACACCTCCAAATTGTAACGAAGCAACCAAAATGAGCAGCGAGACTGGTTATCTGTCGTTGGCCTAAATTCCACTTAAGCGCTTGTGTCTTGTCTTAGCGTGGTCCTTACATTTACAGGGATTAGCACCCGAAAATCCAAGTGTGATTGGCATTGTTGTGAAAATATGACAGAAACTCAACCAACGAGCCACTTAAGAAAAGCATCCTTTCCTTTGCCAAAGCATACTCTTCGTCCTCATTGAAGCCCAAAGCTTGTCAAATGCTTATACGGGTCCTAGGGTTCGTCTGCAGTTCAGTGTTGCAGGCTGGATCCACAATACGTCTCTTCCAACAAAAAATGTACAGGGATAATGTGCTCTGCTATACATAGCACGTTATACAGAGAAAAGAAGAGCAAAACAAAATCCATCACAGCTATTGCATTAGAGGAAGGAAATGGAGGAAGAAGGATTAAAGGAGAGGTCTGGGAAAGAAGGCTGTGACTATCCAGGTGGTGGTCACCCACCCCACCCTGCCTGGCTCTGCAGGACCCCACGCGTCTTCAGGGAGATCAGTGCTGGGGTGTTCAACCTGGAGTTAGAACACAGCTGGAAACAAGTAGCCTAAGTATTTATTACAAAAAAACATTATAGTGAATGACAGCTGAGGTGAATTGCTTCATCCTTGCTCCACAAACCCAGAACTTGCAATAAAATGCCCTGTCCACTACTGCCTCTCATTAATAGGAAGGCAGAGGAATCCCTTTAGCTGTGAGGAAAATCTTGCAAGATTATTTTTTTGCTAATCATTTTTTCTTAAGCAAAGTCTGTAAACACACAATCACTTTATGCACTTCTATGCTTTTTACCCATGTTAGTTTACTCTGATTATCTTTCTTTGGTTTTTTTTCAGTTATTATACTAAAGATCACCTCAAGCTTTCAGGCGTTATTACCAGATGCCTTAATTTCAGATCATCTTAGTGAGCTAAATAACACCTTAATTTGGGGAGCTGATAATCAACTTCTGCTTTTGGATAAGAAATTGAGGGATTCACGGATTTATAGTCAGTAACCACTCAGGTAACTTTAGGCAGATTAAGTTGTATAGAATTTGGCTTTGAAAGACCTTACGAACAAATTTTACCAAGCAATTTTGTGATTGCAATGCTCTCCAAAGAGAGGACGTTTAGCAGTACAGACTTGGAAAAAATGAGCTAAGCATAGGCTAATGGGCTAGTTTTTCCAGGCTGTGCAGAGGTATTTTCCTAACCTTTAGTGGATCTGAGCGTAGGGAAGGGCAGGCAACGTTATATCATGTAAGGAAGGACACTGCAGTTTGTGCTTTACTAACAGAGGCACGTCTCTCTGTCCTGATGCTGAAGTTTGAATGTGAGCAACTGAGTTTTGTGTGTGCTCCACCTTCCAAAGGAGTGGAGCAGATTGCATGTAGGGCTCGGGTAGCATTCCACTTAAATTGTTACCTTGGACTGTGTTCAGGTGTGCCTATTACAGGGCACTGAGGAAAGAGTGCCCGTAATCTTCTGGAGCAAGAGAAATGGAAAGAGAAGCACAGGGTCAGGACTCATCATTTACATCCTAAAGCCTTCCTCATTTGGTTTTCCTCTGCTTCTATTTAAGTTCCTATTTTCAGTCTTTAGGTCTGCTCCCACTGTAAGAAGTGTGTGACAATAAGAAGTTCTTTGGCAGAGTAAGTAGCCAGCAACCAGGACAGGTTAATATTTGTGTGTTGTTCTTATTATACTTATTCTCAGCTTTATATTCTTTCTTTCTGGGGAAAGACCATTAGGGTTTTGTACTTCTTTGAGGGCTGAAGAAATCCTAATTCCATATTCAAAAGTGTTGTCGCTCCTTAAAAGATAATTGGTAAAATCTGATTAAAGCCCCTGGATGTAAATTGCTTTTCAGCCTTAAGCTGTGCCAGGGGTAGGGCAAGAGGGATGCCAAATGGAGGCAAATACGCCTGAGCTCTTCCTAACGCTGCTTTTTAGAAAGAGGATGTGTCAGTCTGCAGTACTGATGGAGGGGAGTTTGGGAAGGAGCAAGACGGGCTTCTTGTCACTTGGCTTTCCCAGGGGAACGGGCCATGGTATAAAGCTTCCTAACCTGTGCTGGGACTGAAACATGGGTTGTCATTTCAGCGTGATCCCTCACCCAGGGCAATGAGCAGGTCTAAAGGCAGAGTGTCTCCGTTACGGCAGGACACTGCTCTTTGCTGTCCACGCTGGCTTTGAGACCTCAGTTAATGTTCATGCTCTAAGATGAAGTCTGGGCGCCGCAACAGTTATCTCTATTACACCTCATTACATCGAGTAGATAGATGTACGATGAGCCACTTTCTGATGTAAGAATCTCAAGTTATTTCTTCCTGCTCTTCCATGCTGTGGTAAACAGCCAAAGTGAGTCGGTTTGTTCCTGCAACGGAATATACACAAATAATCCTGTAGTTAAACATAGTGTCTAAAGAGAGACACGAAGATGTACAAAGTCATCACACCCCCAAATCTCCTTTGCAATCAAAGGAACAGATTTGCTTAAACACACTTAAGGATGTGATGGGAGGTTTGTATCCCTGTGCATGACTGGTTTTCAAACCTCAAGCTGCAAACCCACGACCAAAGACATCCTTGGCTAGCTGAGTTAACACCTCTGCTTCTCTAGCTGGTGAGCTCTTAATGTCTCTTTCTCCTTCAAGAAAAGTGAAGTAGATTGCTCTGGAGGTGATCAGATTGCCTCCCAAATAGGTAACATGGGTAGGATGTGATTTAGTATTTCTACAAAAGAGCAGGAAGGAAAAAAACCTTCTCGACTAAGAAATTACAAAGCAAGTATAGAGTTAGGCTTCTTACATAACGTAGCTATTACACTTCAGTGTTAAAGCTGATGTTAATGCTTTCTTCCATGATGTGGTTCAATGTAAGTGAATGAACCAGCCAGTGCAGGACCGGTAAGCTCACCCTCTGGCAAGAAAATGACTAAGTGAAACCGAGAGCCAAACTCCAACCATTTGTGAAGCACTGAAATAAAACACTCTCTTTTTCAGATCCTTTTTTCAGGAAGACGTGATGATATTAGCACAAGCAGTAATTGCACAGTAGCCGAGCAGTGCTGTTCAGCATATTTCATAACAAAGCCATACGAAAAGGCTGATGAACCACTTTGGCAGGCAGCTTTTGCGTGCCACGAAATTAGATAACTCCCACCTACATTTGTTTTCTCAAATACTAAAAGCCCCCAAATTTCTAAAATGTGCATGAATCGAACTTTATAAGCCTATGCTCTAAGGAGAACCTCTCCTTCCCTGGAAAAGAAACACCCCCAAAATCCCACTCTCTCTGGTGTTAACGAGAACTTCATTAGGCTGAAACCCATAGCGCTTTGCCGGTCAGCTCAGTGACAGAAAAGTTCTTCTCGGAGCTCCTGCCTGTCATCGAAGCAAGACAAATCCTATCTTAAAGATAAGAGCTTATTCACTTGGGAGGAAGAAAGCAATGCTTGTACTTTAGTTTTAAACAAAAGACCATTTTAAATTTCTGTTGGCTTTTGGAAAGTGCTTTGAGCGCGCAGCATGCTGCCGGACCATTTCACAGCCGATTTCTCATTTTTTGGCCGTGCACACTCATGTTCTGTCTCTCTGCAAACTCTTTATCTTTTCCACTTCTATTGCCTTATCTTTCTAATGTGTATTTTTATTTTCTGTTAATTTTCCCTCATCAATTCCTCTCCGTTCTCTCTATAGACGCCCTGTTTCTATAAACGGCTTTTTCAGATTGTGCTTCCTTTTTCTTTCATATCGAATTCCTCTGCCCCAGGAAAAGTGCTTTCACCCACAGTTAGAGTTTACGAGTTTAATGAGAGCAAAAATGAACAGTATCAAACATTTGATTGATTTTTTTACAGTTTCTTTTCCCTGGAAACTGATGATAAACCCTCTACCTGTACCTTAAACTATCTTGCTATCTTTATCAAAAACCGTCTATATGCAATCCTTATATACATCAAGAATTACCCCATGTTTAGCTGTGGTTTTGTGCAGAAAATACTATATATACACTTGACTCGATCTGCTCTGTTTTCTTTTATCTGTTTTTATGTATTTCTGGGTTTAACTGTCCACTGTTTCCACCTAAAGTTCCTTTATGTAGAGAAGTATATCTAGTAACGTTAACCTTAGGAATAGATGTATATGCTTGTAGGACCAAAAACACATCTGCTAGTTTCATGAAGCTTTAAAAGGCAGACATTATTTTTGTCATTCTTGTGACCAGACTTATTGAAACTAAAATGTTGAAATGAAAAATGAGAAGTAGAAATTAGAAAAACAAAAGAACCACCACCCTAGACCAGAAATTTTAAGTGTGACCCTTTGATACATTTTATTTTGCTAAAAGAGGAAATATGTCCAGATCACTGTACAGAAACTGCCCCGTGAGCAAGACAGGGTTTTTCTCCAAACTGGACTTTACCCAAGAAGGATTTATAATGCCCATTCTGCAAAGGCTGAGACAGCAGGCCAGCAGAGTTACGTACAGTTGCAACCTTCAGTAACAAATCTGCAGTTAGGGTATTATCAGTACGACTGTCGTCATCTCACCAGACAGTCAATACCGCCCAGATTTTAGACTTAAGTGGTTAATAACATAGTACTAACAAGACAGTAACTGTTTCCTGGATAATTTGCGTATGTGTAAAGTCCTTTGCCCCCAGTTATGTTTAATAACATTTTTTGAACATAAATACACTGAACTCTAAGGAAATAATGTATATTTAAAGCATCGTCAGTTCTGGAAAGGTTGAAAATGCTGACGTGTTGCTTCAGCAACAGGGTTACTTAGCAGGGTGCTTTGGCAAAAGCTGTTCAAAGCCGTTTGGAAGGGGTGCTGAAATAGCTGCTGGCCAGGTTTTTCATCTTAAATGGCCGTAGGGTGTGCAGGTCCCTCTAGCCCTTGTTTCCTCCCCTCTTCCTCCTCTCTGTTTTGCTTTAAGGATGTTCTAACAGGAACACTGCTAACACCAAATGTGTTGTTCCTGTCTGAACGACAAACATTTTTCTGAACAAAACATTTGTAGGGAATTCTGAGTAAGTGGATGAAAAAGTACTAAATCACGCAAATAAAAAATGAAGCAAGCAGAATAATGCCAGTGGCAAGGAAACCTGAAAAAAATCAAATGACTAAACCTTGTACTTTTTTTTTCTCCATGCTTTAGCACATGATCACACAAGTGGGTATCAGATTTTAAAATATTTACAGTCCTTTCTCCCAAAACAATACGCACAAACCCAGCAGAATAAACTGCAGAATCCACCTTTTCATTTTCTGTAATCAAATTTAATTCTGTTCCTTTAACTCGCTGCTATCTGAAAGATGTCACGTACCCCTTTCCATGTCTTTTACTATACCCACCACTGCAGTTCCTTGCGAAATTCCCATGCAGTTTAGCTTCGTTTTCTAAAATAAAACACACGCACATCACGCAATGTATTGGATGCATCTTTAGTTGCATCTGATTAGGTGAGTCACTCCGAACTGAGATGCTCTTTATGAAGCTACTGTTGAGGACGTGTGCTGGCGTGGCACCTCCTTCTTCAGCCGAATCCCTTGCAAAGCCCCTTTTTGGGGTGCACAGCAAGGGTCTTCCATACTGCTCCGAAACTTGGGAGTCTCTCACCCTGGATGGGTCCAACCGGGACCCTGGACTTTTGCAATTGTCCTACCAACAAACTCAAGGGAAATGCTTTTTTTTTTGTTTTGTTTTGGTTGTTGTGATGTTTGGTTTGGTTTTTTTTTGGCCACCAGCCCATTTGTGGGGAGCGCAGACCAGAGACCAGAGGCTGGGTGATGGCCGGGGCGGCGGGAGCCTGAGAGCTGGTGCCCGGAGCGTTTTTTGGGGGTGGGAAGCCAGCCCCATCTTCTGGGCAACCGGCATGCTGCACTGGTCTTCTGCGGAGCATCAGCCTGGCCATCCTGGACCATTCCTCTGGAGGGAGAAGGAAAAAGAAATCTACGAAAGTCGAAAAAATAGCGTCTGACCCACTGCAGCCGCCCTTGAGCTATCGCTGGCAGGGGCTTTAAAAAAGTACAAGAAATGTTATTTCCAGGTTTTTGTCCAGGAATGTTTCCTTCTTTCCAGGAAATAACCCGCTGCAGGGGAAACTCCTTGCTTTGTGCAGCCATCTTTTTATCAGAGAAGGCATTTTCGTCACTTGTACGGCAGCGGACTGCGACTTTTGGAAAACAGGGTGGGATGCGATCGGTGCATTACAGACGTTAACCTTAGTGAACTAAAGTTACGTCCTTTAGTTAGTGAAATGTAGCTATGAAACATCATGCATTGCCTAATAATTTGTACCCATGTAGATTAATTTGGATAAAGAAATTAATTCAGCAGGCATCGAGAGCATTATATTTCTTCACATGTGTATTAGAGAAAGAGACTTCATATGTAAGAGCAGAGACCACATTTTGTTCCCTTTCATGCTGAGGTTGCGTTCAGCTGTAATTTATTTGCAATAAATGGTTCTGCAACTTTAAAATCATACAGATTTTTATAGTGATGTATTTTGTATGGTCTTACACTGGTACATATTGATAGCAATAAGAGAACACTGTTTATATAGACTCTATATACATAAGAGAATACAAGATGAAGAGGCAGCCAAATCATCAGCTTCCAAAATCTAACCTTAGCTGAAAAAAATGAAGCTTTTCTATAGCTTAAGCAAATGTTGATAATAATTTGTATTTTTAACTAAGAATTCCTAAACCTGAAGAATAAAATTCCTGAAAGAAACTACTTTGAATTTAACGAGACTGTAAACATAGTGTTGACAGTTTGAGATGCTTTGTGTTAACACTAAATATTTCAGTTGCAGAATTGTGTGCTTGGTAGGGCTACTTAAAAAGGGAGAGAGGCTGCTGTTCTAACGCTGGATTGAACCCTGCCCTGCGCTACACAAACGGGGAAGGCAATGCTCGTGTTTTTCAGTCTGTGATGCAGACGCCTAAACCCATCCCTCGTTAGGGTGGGAAATCCCATCCGTTGGGTAGGGAGCTGGGAGCGGGGCGGGCAGCTGGGGGCTGCAACCTCTGCCACGCGCCCTGTGGGAGCTGGATTTGATTTTTGAGATCTCTTTTGACTGGTAGTTCATTTAGGTAACACAGCCAATTCCTTTTCCAGCACACAGGAGAAACTCTTGAATCGTCACCTTGTGGCACTGAGCCCACAAAACCGCGTCCCCTGTGGGGATAGGCTTTGATTTTCAACTTGCGCCTTATTAACGATTGGCGTTGTTGCCAGGGTTGTGACTTCATTCGCACAAGCCTCTTTTCCTCAGGAATACCTCATCAAACTTCTCTTGAAACCCTCCTGCCCTGGGCAGCGTTACGTCTCGCTGCACGCCAGCCGGCCAGGGGAGATGTGGTGGGTGCGTCGCTCCCACACCGAGGGCTGATGGAAAAGATCCCTTCCTCCTGGGCCCACTGACTTTTTCCTCTTGTTTACCATAGGATCACGCTGCAATTATCACGGCATTTCCCAAATGCGTTCACAGTTACACGTTGCTACTCCCTCGCTGGGAAATACTGTCTTGTTCTCCTTCTGTGCTTGCCCTCGAGGGACAGCAACGTGCACACAATTAATGGGTGGTTATTTGGCTCCGAGCTGGCACCTTTTGCTACACAACGGTGTTGACTGCTTAAGCCTTTCCCACACCGGGCAGCAGCTCTGCCAAAAGCTGGTGTCTGACCCCACATCGCAGCAGGAGTTGGCTGTCAGCATGGTGGGCACTCGGATGCGTTACCACCAAGGTTTCGGGGTCCTGCGGATGCGCTGACCAGCGAAGGGATGCAGAGCATAGAATCATAGAATCATTATGGTTGGAAGAGACCGCAAAGATCATCAAGTCCACCAAGCATCATTCACCCCAGGCTCATTTCAAGTCTTGAGAAGCTTTGGAAACCATCTGTGCCTCTGTTTTGTTCATCATTGTGCTGGCAGGGAACACTCCTAGGACCTTCTTCAGGGATACAGGATTTAAAAGCCACTCTGTTGAGCTGATAAAGGTGCAGACAAAGTTACTGTGTTTGAGGATGGTAGCTAGATTTCAGGGGGGCTGGAATAGGGATTCCCAAAAGTGAGCTTTTCCTGGAACAATTTAGGAAATGTGGCATCAGATGAAGAGGAGAATAATTAACTTACTCTTGTACCAAATAAAATATTCAATTTGAAGGCTACATATCAAGGCTGCAGAGTTAATAGGTGACAGTTTCTGCAGTTCTACGACAGAGATTGAGAGGTGGGGGCAGAAAGGCAATTCAAGGAGATTATTGCAAAAAGGGAGTTAGACAAATTAATAGACCACAAGTCTGTATACAAATAGTAAGTAAGTAATACATAGAGACCAAATTTTATTCCCTTTTATGCAGAAGTTGCATTCAGCTGTAATTTATTTGCAGTAAGTGATACTGCAACTTTAAATATCTTACAGATTTTTATAGTGAGGAAACGTAAGGATCCGTGAATGGAGAGGTGCAGAGACGTACGTACACCTCTATCAGTAAATGCTTTCATAAATATCTGTAGACGTGCTCCCGTTCAGAAGGCGGCAAAAAGCTCAAGGCTGCAGCCAGAAGCAGCGGGCCGTGTCCCCAGCACCAGGTTACAGCCTTCAAAGGGCAGATCTTGTCTTCCAAAGGAGAAAGCCTTTCTTAGACAAATGTTTTGTTTTAAAAGTATTATGTGCCTGAGCCTCTATGAAGAAGAACTAGGGTTGGTTGGTTTGTTTTCCTCCCAGCCTTTGGCATCTAAGCCTGGATTTCTTTAGCGTGGTAGAGGGAACGGGAGCAGTTCTGCTCTGGTTAAAGCTAGTGTTTGCCTTTAGAAAGAGATTTCAAATGAAGCTAACAGTAACAAACACAAAAATAGGGGGATGTATCAGGGCCAAAGTAAGCTTACTGAATGTTCCTGTGACCCAAACTATAAATGTAACCAAAACCTTTCCCCTTCCTAATTTTTGAAGGCATAACTTATGATACATTTAGGGCTAATTAGAGAAACATTTTGGTTTCTCGAACTGGTGGTGGAGTGTTAACTCATTCCCTTGCATTTTGAATTACGTTCGTTGATTCTGAAAGTCAATGAGAACAGCTCGCTCGGCATGAGCACGGTGATGCTGCTGCTTTTTTAAGGGGGATCGGACTGCGTCAGCTGTGTGGCAGCACCCTTGGAAAAGGAGAATGGTCGCTGTGAAAGTGCAGGTGAGGTACAAAGTACAGAAAACAAGATGAATCTCCAAGAACTGCTGCTACTGCAAGAGCGAGATACTAAACCAACACCTCAAAATCCATTCAAAACTGTCTTACTGACTTTTGACTTGTATGCAGATCTCCCAGAGATTATTGTTAGGGTCATTCTGATATTAAGAATGAAAACATCACAGCATTACAGCAAATTTGTTATCTGTGCCCTGAATTCACAAGGTTAACAAATACAGCTGAGGGACTATCTAAGGATGGCAAGGTTGCCAGGAGTACAGATAGCAAAGCAGCAAATCAGCGTCAGAAACTTTTTTATTTAATCGGCACCTTAGTAAAGAAGAATTCAGCTAAGCATGTTTCATCAGACAGGTGCCCTACAAAAAGACAGTCAGGTAAGTCAGCTTTAAAGAGATGGCCAAGTCAGAAAAGTATGTTCTATTGATTTGTTAGTAGTATCTACTAACAAAACAGATTAAGCTAAGCAAGCACTGTGTTGGTAGAATTATGGCAGTGTTTTTATAGACTGTTCTGTTTACAACCTAAAAAAAAAAAAGCAATAAGGACTTGAAAATATTTTTTTTACTGATCGAAATCCTGTGTATTGGGCACTAGCGCAGAGTTACGGTAAGCCTGAACTTTTCACTTCTCATTCACAAGTGATGGGACGGGATAGAAAGCTGATGTTTCAGTTGCGGCTTGGTTCTACTCTATTGTATTTTATTATAATTACACTGGTTTGAGAGTGAAATTACTGATGAAGTGGCGCATGATTCCCATGTCAACATAAAACCTCTACAAACAAGGATTTGGTCTCTAAAGTACACACATCACAACATACTATCCTATCATTTACATCTGACAAGACATATCCAGTGTTTTGGTTGGCCATCAAATACAAGGGAATAGCCAAGTTTCCAATAGCTTCACTTTCCAAACGTTAAATGAGACTTCAAAAGCTGTAGAAATGCAATACGCGACGATGAAGTCCTATACATACAATATCAAATCTTTTGAGAAGGAAGAACTGTGGGTGCAATTATTGTTATGCTAACTGACATAGTTTCTGGAAATTGCTTGGGATTTGTTATGAAGGCTTTAAAAATCTTTTCCATCTGTTCTTTCTCTGGGTTATTTTAGGGTGATTTTATAGAAATGCATCCACAATGTATCGCGGCCACAATACATAGATAATATTTGAAATATGCATTTCCACTATAAAGCTGTGTTTAAAGTAATATGAACACTGATTTCCCTAAAGAGGCATCCAAAGTAATGCTAGGGCTGAAAATGACCGAAGATTCAGACTGATAGCCTTGGCTAAATAATAGTCTGAGGGAAGAAAAATTCACTCGGTCATTAGTCTCCGAAGAGTGAACATTGCCTTCCTGTTCAATGCAGATCTCAAGCCTGGGAAAGGACTGGGTTTTTCTTCACACAGGCATACTTCAGCAAAACAGGATCCAATCCACGGAAATACCCATCCTGCAAAAACTGATCATCTATCCCGCAAAAATTAGGAGGCTGCACATCCTGTGGTAAGAACAGGATAGTTATTACAGGTTAGTTATTAGCTAGCCAAGATGCTGACACTATGCAAAACACTCTCACTCACTAAGTTTTTGGCCGTGGACCAGGTAAGTACACGTTTTCCTCATGCTGACTTGGTTATCCGAGGGATCAGGCACACCAGACCTTTTCTTCAGCTGCTTTTCAGGATAGAAGTGCTTATAACACCAATATGTAAGCGAGATGTAGTGGTTCAAGTTGCAGATGAAAAAAACCCGCAGAGGACCAGGGCTCCAAGTCATGGTGTAGACAGCAGGAGTGTGAGATACCTGGGCTGCGGCCAAAGATGTCATCTTTAAGGGGAAGCAGTAGACCTCTTTCTGGAACCGCTATCGCATGTTAGGCACAGAATTTTGGAAGCATTGCTAACCCCATTGACAAAACCTGTACAGCAAGCGGAGGACTGATGCGGTCTGTAAAGCGCTATAGCCTCATCAGCAG
>NW_009627022.1:11656-17779 GCF_000690535.1 Cariama cristata
AGCGAGTGGTGAAGGAGTCACAAGTTGAAACACTCAGCTGACAACTCTGGAAAAATGATTTTGTTTGTTTGTTTGTTTGGATGCTATCCATAAGCTCCTGCTAAGTTTCCATCACAGAAGAAGGGAAAGTGGAGGGGCTGGTAGCTGTTCGGTTTTTTCATGATTAAGGGCATTTGTGCACTTCTGAAGAGAGAGATGATTTTTTCCTCCTGGGTATGCCTAAAGTCTTAAAGAACTTTAATGTTCCCGGGCACATGCTGAGCTGTGGTATCAAGAGACTGTCTCTGTACCCTCAAGAAATTTTCAGAGTAGGAGTGGCAGGTTGGCACAAATCTTCCTTAGTCTATGGAGGATGAACGTTGCTCCACTTCCCTGGAAGACTTCTACAAGCAAAGCAATCGTAAAAGGTAATTAGAAACCGACGGAATCTTGGAAAAAAGAAAAATCACATTTGAGTCTATTGTAGTTTGCTTTTACACGGATGTGTATAGAAGGAAAAAGTTGCATTCCCTGGCCCCTGCTCTTAGGCCCAGGACTAACATCTTCAGGCTAGGGGTAGGATGTGTGCGGCTGCTCAGTGCCGTGACAATGGCTCAGTTTCTCAGCCTCAGCTTCTTCTTGTCCTCTGTCATCTCCAAATATAGTGTTGAAGCAAATTGTTATTTTTCCTCTTAGGCACCAGATGCAAATCTAGGCATGCGGCCAACTTCATGTATCCTTGAACAGAAATAATAAGACAGACCTTCTGGGAAGAGCAAGCGAGGAGTTCAAAGGGCAGATATGCTTCCAGCTGCATTTATGTTGTGCTTGCACAAGCCTCAGCACCCACAGCAAAACTAAAAAAAACATCGGAAAGTAAAGTTAAGCCCAACTGCAGGTAGTTAAACTATCATCACAGAAGGGCAAAACGTTATCAATGCATTACTTATCGAAGAAATGCCTGCAGCCATCATCTTTTGCCGGTGATGCTGATCACAGCATTAAGTGCAGCATCATGGAGGGTGACATGTCATCCCCAGGGAGCGTCCAGGAGCGTCCAGGCCCAGCAAATGGCCCTTGGGCTGCTGAGTTCACTCCACCCCATTCAACTGTGAATAAATATCAGTCGTGGAGGGCAGGGAATGAAGATTAGAGCTTTATTTGGCTCATGTGTGGGCTGAGAAGAAAAGCAGACATCTCCTCTGTGCTGGCAAAAGAAGACCCATGGGACAGATGAGGACTAGAGACTGCTGCGACCGGTCTCTCTTAAGAAATGAAGTGCGCAGAGCGTTGTTAATAAATTGCTGTTGGTTTGAGATGCTTATTGCTGAAACTGATGGGGATAAAACTGTTTCTCCTGAAGAATGTAGCAACCAAAGTAAGGCCTTTCTTCTTTTTGTGCCAGCCTGGGAACTTGCTGGTGGAATTTCCTAATGCATTTCCTAATCCTTATTTGTTTGTCCTTCTGGCACATCCATCAGGGTGGCTGGTAGAATTTAAGGACATGGTGAAATCTGTGGGTGCTGAAGGGGTTGAAACAGATGTTTCTTGATGTGACTGTGACTGCTAAAAAAGGAAATGTCTAGAAAAGAAGGCTGGAAGCCAAACTTTATCTCCACAAAGCTCTGGTATTGACGGTTCTCAATGTTGCCTGTTGCCTGAGCTGGCGTTGTGCTATGGTGTCAGTCTGGATGGGTGGGAGGGCAAGCAAAGAACATGGATCTGCAGATGAATCAGCCGGTGAGCGAGTGGTTGTGGGGTACTGGGTAGCGATGGGATGGTGACCATGTCTGCGTGGTCAGTGACAGGCTGAGAAGACCGTGGATAGGTACGCAGTCACATGGAAAGTCACAACAGGAAATCCAACTGTTCTTTAAGCTTCAACACTGTTACAGAGACCCATTTAAGCAACGGAAAACAAAACGATGTTCCTTTGCCCTGAAGGATAACAGTTACTGAAATGACATCTGTCAGATTCTTTGCCATTTCTCACTTGCAAAGCTTTGGTTGATGTACTGAACTCCAGACGGAAATTATATCTACAGCTCAGTGAATCTAGTGAAGGTTTAGTGAATCTGGATTGAATGGTGTGGGTTTACATTCACAAGCACGACTGAGGCACCCCGGGGCTGACCACCTGCTGTGTGGAGCAGATAGCTGTGCTCCATGGCTTTCTCTCTGAACAGTCACATAGAAAGAGAACAGACCTGCAAGAACAGTTTTGTGCCTTCCCAAGTTCTGAGGTCTTCTAGATCTGTCTGAGATCTGGCAACCCCTGCTGCCGTTCAGTGAAAGGATTAGGGGGCAGAGCAAGGGTTTGGATTATGAGTCTAAAAGGAGACCAAGAGCATCAGCATCTGTATTTTGGCAGCCAGGGTCTGTAGCATCAGTTGTCCTTGACAGGTTGCATTACGGGTTTCACAGGACCCCCCCTGACTGAATGGAGCAAGCTCATGACCTTCCCAGGCTCGGTGAGTTTATTTTGACCCTCCAGGTCCAGTTTGAGAACATTTGTCCCTAACATAAGCAACTGGATCAAAAGAGTGCCCATCGGTGATGAAACTGAGGACTTCAATCCTTCCAAGTCTTATTCTTCTTGTTACATCTCTGAGGCTGAAGAATCTGAATTACTTATTTCTAGCAGCCACTTCTGAATCGCCTTTAGAAACACCTCGGTTCAGATTTGTCAATATTTTGATGGCACGGTTGTCTTTAGGAAGTTCTCCTGGCACCCATCCATTTGACAGAAGTTGATCAAACCATATCAGTTTTTTTCAGGGTCTTCTGTGCTTCAGATGCCTAAATAAATTTTGGCAGAACTCAGACATGCAAGATCTGAAGTTTCATTTTTGTCTCTGAATCCTGCTCAACCCTTTCACTACTGAAGCTTTTAAGCCAGTTCTCCAGATCTAGCTTTCTATGCCCTTCCAGCCTCAGTGTGATGAGGTTGTCCGCTGCCTCCACAATTTCTTTGCTCTCTTAAATGTCTTACATCTTCCTGGTTTGGGCAAGGAAACTGAGTTTTCCTCTTTGCTCAAGAAACCCATAGGGTAAGGACTATTGTCACACCTGAAGCTTGTTGGTACTCTTGTGATTTATCCTGGCTGGAAAGGACTTCATCAGTTTTATATATGAAAATATTTCAAATGCAAATCTATGTTTTGTCTTTGTTTTAAAGGCATATACTAAAGAACCTCAAATCCTTTCATTCAGGAGGATGTAATGCACGAATTTATGTAAGCATGTGATAAAGTCAGGAACTATAAACATGGGAAACGCTGCAGGGAGAGCAACAGGGTTTTTCCTTTAGGTTTTTAAATAAGGGTTTTGGGGTTATGTATCTGGACTATATGATTATAACTTCCATGAAGTCTAATTAACCAGCCATTTGTAGGCTTTAACCCTTTCTAGATTAACTGTGCTTTGTCCCATCATGTGTTGTGGAAGAAACCAGAACAAAATGTCACAGTGCGGACACAGGGTCTTGTTACCATGATTAGGCATAAATTAAATAGATTTGTTTTCCAGTGGTCAAAATGGGGTTTGAAATTTTATATTACTTGTGGCCAAAAAATATTTTGGAGAGGGCTTTTGGTCACAAAGGGAGACTATGTACTCACATGGTTGGTATGGCCTGTATATACAACAGAGGGTGCAAGATAACCTTTTCCTTAGCTTATTAAAAATTCTCATGCATAAAATGCGTTAATATTTTTTAGTTTCATAAAATTAAAAAAATCAAATGTAACTAAGAATTACGTAGCCATTTTCTTGTTAAATAGCATATAATGACTTTTTTTAGTACCTTTTTTCTACAAAGATGGATGCCAGCAATGAAATGCAATATTATGGGATTAATATAAAAGGGTTGTTTAACATTACAAAAGCAATAAGGATCATTCGGATATTAACCTTGTACAACAGAAATTTTTCTATGATGAAATACTGAAATAACAAAGGTCTTTAGCCGGTTTACAGATGATACCTGTACAATTGACCCATTAAAATATGTGCTATGTTTGTTTGACAGACAGCAGTAGCCCGGGCAGCGGCTCCCTCAGTTAGCCATGAATCAGTGAACCAGGCAACTGCAGGGGAATTTTCTGCAATGACTCACTGGGAGAGCAGGGTGTTGAAGGATGAGGTGGGAAGACAGACAGCAGAGTCATCATTAAATTTTAGGCAAAAGGCAAATAAAAATCCGTGAAATTGCTGGTCTTCAGAAACCATTGTTAACCCAGACTATAGAGTAATCTGTTTTAATTAAGATAGGGAGCTCCATTTTCCCCTGGAGTCAGCAACATGAACAGTCAGGCCAGGATTTTAGGCTGAATTTTGTCAAAAACTGAAGGGAGACTTGAAATTCACTGAAGTGAAATTCTGTAGATAAGGACAGCTAAAATGAAAATTCTGGAAAAAAAAAATTAAAGTAACTGATTAATTATGACTAACTTTTAAAAAAAGTCTATATTCTGTACCTGCGTGAGGCATGTTCAGTGGACTGGCTGTTGGGCTTTGCCATCTTTGACCATTCCTTGCTAAGGAAGTGATTGCTCAGATTCCATGAAATTAGACTTCAAAGCCAACGGTCTGACCAAACAGCTTTGCTAACAAGGAATTTTAAAAGGGTGTTCAAGAACTTGCTTGGGTAGTCTTGTAATCAGTAGCATGATATATGGTGTTTATGTCACGCAATGAATTTGCCATGTTTTCTTTGCTGCCAGAAGGCACTTCCTTTATCCAAAGTGTTCTCATAATAACTAAAACCCTGTAATTTGAAAAAATAAGTACTGCCACTGCAAAGCATCAGGGATGCCAAGTATGAGATTCAGATTTGAAGCGTACTACCACTGCTAAGGAAAGGAACTGAAAACCAAGAAGGAGAAAGAATAGAAAAAATTAGGAGTATTCATAGCCTGTAACCACCAGAAGTTAAAAGACCAAACAGCACAATGTATGGATGGACATGGATTTAAACTTGGGTTTCTTTGTGATGATCACAGGAACCACCCATATCAAGTTCTTGGTATGGAAAATGGAGAGAAAATGTATTCCCCCCCCCTCAGCTGAACCTGCGAGGCTTATCCACGGAGGGAGATCGCCAAAGGTGATGGACTGTGTCAGGCCGTGCTGCTGTGCCAGCAGCGGGAAATCGGAGGGGCTGGCACCAGGGAGGGCAGCGCTTTCTTTCCCTCCGTGCCAAGACAGAGCTGGGGGAGCAGAGGCTGCTGAGCCAAGCCCCGCCGTGACGGTGCAAGGCTGTGTTAAATGGCGAGCAACATGGAAACACGGAAAAGAGCATGAGAAGCAAAACACAAGCCCTTCGAAAGCCACCAGAGGAGCATCAATGAATGCCCCAACAATAACGCCTGGTTGCACGTGTTTTCCCCCAATAAAGCTCTTGGTGACAACTGACCTACCCAGCGACTGTCCTCCAGTAGGATATATCCTGCCCCGTCTGTCATCCCACCCAGTGAAGATTGGTTGTGGAGGACATATGGCTGTAAAATATTCCTTTTTTAACTCTAGAGTACCTTGGTGGGGCACGAAGGTGACCACAGGCCATTGAGACCTGCTCCTACTAAGCTTTTCTATCACAAGTTTCCCCACCAACTACTGCTTTTCACTCTGAATGCCCGTTTTGCTGGTTGAGCACCTTTGCAGCTGGCTGGCGTGCTTGCTCTGCCCTCCTCTAGTCGTTTCCTCTAGCCGTGCTCGTTGGGGTGGACCTTGTAACAACCGATTTCCATAACTGATTTCTTTAAAGAGGGTGCAGTTGTACGCAAGATCCACACAGAGTTCTCACCACATAAAAGATGAAGGCATCTTAAAGGGAGTCTTTTCCTTTCTTAAAAAACCCTCTTCGCCCAGCATTTTGCTAGTCTATGGCTTTAATTAGGGTGGTCATTCGCTCCAGGCATGTTGTGCCCAGTGGAGTTGCCTATGGTTTTGCCCGTAGGGTAGGAAATGTCGGAATTTTCCCACCTTTAGGAACTCGATAGTTTTTAAGGGAAATATCCCAAAATATGGTAACAAGGGACATGAATTAGATCTATGTAGGGCCACCCATCGGTCCATGTGCATCAGTTCTCTGAAGGCTCCTCCGTGGGCCAGCCAGGGCCGGGATGGAGGCAGGCGCCAGCC
>NW_009627022.1:17810-23838 GCF_000690535.1 Cariama cristata
TGGCCTCTCAGAGAGGATTGCACTTGCCCCAGGCCATCAGCCAGACCTCTGCAAGGCAAAGGGTGATTGCTTAAGCCAGCAGTTCTGGAAATTACATGCTGGTGCTAGATGCAAAGAGTTTAAAAATATATACCTATATATTTATTTTTACAAAATTTACAATTGTCAAGCTGAACTTCAGGTAATAAAAGTAACAGCTCATGTCACTGCATGTTAATTAAGAGGAACAACAATTTCACCTTTTGCTATCTTAGGGGAAATTTTCGAAGAACACTGACACACGCTATCTGAAGTCCCACTATTTTTCCTTCTGTTGTTTCTGGCATTCATACGATAACCAACCGTAAAGTCTACCACAAGTTATGTTCCTTTAATCAGTATTATCATGGCACCTTTAATGGATATTTTCACTGTATGAGCCTGCACAGTGCTTTGCAATCCTCCCCAAAACCTCAGGGCTGCTTTTAAGCATACTCATACGTTATGAAAGAATGTTTTTCTAGTCTGCTGCTCTTACAGTTTGGCCCTGCTGTCCTTAGATACACATCTGCAAACACACACACAAACGTATACACTCATATTTGTATACGTGCGCACATCTCCATGCAGACACGCAAAGACACACACATTAACTTGTATCCCAAGAAAATAAAACATATCCAGGATATGCTTGGCTTTATTATTCTCTACTTTTTTTCTTGCATAACATCCTTCAATAAAAGTGTGAAGGCAAACCCACATCATGGTAAAGGCAGGGGAAGGGGGATAGCAACGCACGCCTTGGGCAACTGTCTGAGCTACGGGAATTGCTCTTGTGAAGCCAACAACAAGGTGCAAAGACTGCAGAAGACTTAATACCTGCTTGGTGAAAATGGCACGGGGACAGGGAAATCAGAGGATCCATTAGCTCACTCTGCTAAATATACAGTCACAGGAGACGGCCATATAGATCATGGTATTGGGAGTAAAGAAGAGCAGAACCACTCCTTTCGCGCAGCAGAATGACAAGTAAAAACTTCAACCTTTAATCTAAATCTTTGTTTTATGGGCTTTAGTCATCAACGCAGACACCCTAATGGTTACTATGATTTTCCTTTTGCGAGGTGGGGGAGGGGGTGCATGTATTTAGAGAATTTCGAGACTAATCTTAGAAATGCTTATTGTCTTAGTGACCAGTGTGGCTGCTTTTTTTGCTGTGTTTTTTGTTTTTGTAGAAGCTAAAAATAATTTAATTGGTTTGTGTTAGCAAGAAATGCTTGGTTTTTCTTCTGTGCTGCCATGTGGCATAGTCTGGGATGTGGGTTTTTAATGGCCCAAGTAGTTTGTGCTTTGTCCCCACAGTATCATCAACACCACATGCTCCAATGTACCCTTAGGTTTGTACAAGAAAATGAAACCTCCAGGCACTGCAGCCTTTCTTTTAATAACTCTTCCACCTGCCGGACCTGAGTCAAAGTTAGACGATACAGCTTTTTAGTGTTGTATCATTCTTTGGCAGAAAGCAGAGTTTAAAAACAGCAGGCGTTGTTCACAGGTGCCTTTGGTAATTGCAACACCCTTTTGTGATTCTGTTTTTTATTAATATTTCAATACTCCTCACACTGGACCTCAGAGGTACCACCTTCACATATTAAAAAAAAAAATATTAAAAGATATTCAGGTGGAGGACAAGGCTTCCAGTGTCTGAGTTTAAGCAGATTTATGGATAAAAGGAGCTGTGTGACCTTGGTGCTGAGTTATTGTTCATTGCAAATAATGAGCTTGAGAAATTGAAGAAGGGTTGCTGGCTTACACCGCCATCTGTAAATCTTTTAACTTCTTGTAGTAGTAGTTGAAATTATATATTTCATCCTACAGGTCCCTAATCAGCTAACCTCTTGGACCTGGGAGGGGAGAAAAGCAGGGATGGGGAGGAAAGAGGGAAGATCACTCACTTGATGATAGTCATATATTACCTGGCATTTTTATTCTGGTTAGTATGAATCATCCTGTATCAATATGTCAAAGTTTGGAGGACAAGGCAGGATGTGTCTTATCCCAGAACATATGAAGACCCTTATGCTATGCCACTGCTTTGTGTTTCTCTTGATCAAGCCAGGTAGTGTTTTCATGTCTTAGTCTATAAAATTCTGACTTCGAGCCTGGCTCAAGGAGCAGATTTCAGTTCAGGAGGGAATTCGGGCAGCGTGGCAGAGCCACTTGTGATACTCAGCTCAGTAGGGTGACGGTCCCTAGTATCAGGGCGCTGTAGAAAAGTATCTCTTGCAAGAAAAGCACAGCTAATGATATATTGCAAAAAATCCCCCATCAGCTGTATTGTCTATGTGTGTTATGGACAGCTTGGATCAGCAGAGTTTCTGAGCAGAAACTGTTTATGAAGATGAGAATAACTTTTTCCTTTCTGTTGCTGCACCTTCCTTCCCCCTCCAGCTCGCAGTAAAACTCCCCTTGCAGAAAAGGATTTGCGACTGTCTGGGACTCTTAAAAGACCCTCTGCCTGATGCGGTTAAAGTTTTGTGTCAAGATTCATGCTGCTTTACAGGCTTCCATTGTGCTCCAAATGAATGGAGAGCAACGCTTCTATTATGGCTGGTCCAACTGTGTGAAGTCTGCTTGCTCTGATATCAAACTCCTGTCATGTTTTTCACTTAGAACTGGAAGAGCTCTGGCCATGTCTTTTCAAAGGGTATTTTAAATCATGTTCTACTGATTTTGTTTGCTATGTGCATTCAATTTGCGTATAGGTTGGTGAATGATTTAAAAATTTTTTTACCGTGGGGTTGTCCATTCATCAAAACTTAAGTATCCCCATAAAAATGTCTCAATTTATTTTTCCTTAAATGAAAATGGTAATTATATCAAATGAGTGATAGAAAGAGTAATCCAATCTCCTCTGAATGTAGTAAAGCACAGATTTAAGTGTGGATGCTCAAGAGCGCAAGGAAGGTTTTGTCTTCCCCTTTGTCCATCACCATCATCTGTCCCTGCTGAAGAGGCACAGCTATGGAGAGCCGCTACCACCTCCATGGCCAGACCACCTCTGCTAAGAAATGAATGTGTGGATATTTAACAAACTGTCCCACCAACCTCCTGTGATTCCCCTGCAAAATGGTTATTTTCTTGTACTCTATCCAACATCTTTAAAGCTCATCTAATAACATGCTTAATCGAAGCACATATTTCTTTTAAATCAGTCATTCACCAGTATCCATGCTGAGTTTTCTCTGTGCTTATCCTAAATTTTGCTTAAGTTTTTTGGGGGTATGTATATAGTAACAGCGAGCAGGCACAGAGTTGGCAAGGTACGGAACAGCTAAAGGAAACATTAATCTACCACGATAAGACATGAACTATGGATCTGAGTCAGGGACCAAATTTATGAGTGAATGTTAGAATGTGGCTAGAAACCGGGGTATAAAAGCCACCGTAACCAGCCAGTTAATGCCACTGAACGATGAAAACCATGATAATTACATGGTTGTATTTGCCTTTACAGCCATAGGAAATTTGTGGTAAAGCACAAACTGAAAAGCCAGCACAAAAACGCTATCAGTATCTCAAACGGGTGTCAGATTTTTACAAGAACATAAAGAAGTAGTTTTTCAAACATCTTTTTTTATCTACTTTGAGGTCCTAAAGAATAGGAAGGCCGAAATCTGTAGTTGATAAGTTTGTGAGCAACCTCTAAGATGCAATCCATGTTGCTCTGCCCTGAGAGGAGATGGGGAGCTGATGTCTGAGCTGCTAATAGGGACCAAATAGTCCCTGAAAGTGCAGCCCTGTGAGCCCCGCTGAGACCTGAAGGGCATCCGTGTCAGCAGGAGGGGAGGGAGAGGGCAGCACCCCCATGTCCTGTAGGCAGCCCTGGCAGCGGGAGTTGGCCTGCTCGGCCCGTCAAGGCAGAGTGCTAAGGCACGGCATGGTCTTTGAGTTGTCCTAAAACCTTGACTCATCCTCCAAAGTTTCTGAAGTCAGACCGTTTTGCAGGTTTGGGCAGCAGGAAGAGGGGTTATGTAGTGCTCCTTGAATTCTTTATAACCTTCCAGCTATACTCTCAGCTACGTCATGGTTTCTAGGGAAGGAAGGGAAGAGGGGAGGGTAAAGATTTTGCTAAATAACCTGGGCTTTGTCTGCAGATTGTTTTGGGGGTAGTCTTTGGCCATTTGCCTAGAGGTCAGTCCTTTTTAATAAATCAGCAAAGGCTCGGGACATGTTTATGACTGCTTTCTTAAGATCCCCAACCTGATGCGAGCCCTGTTGTTTCAGAAGGTACGCCTTGGGAAGAAGGGGCAGCTGGAGCGGGAGGTGGTGAAGGGTGGCCAGCACTTGCTGTGCTCCCCGTCAGCCCCAGCGGTGTGAGCCAAAAGGAGCTGTTTTAGTGAGCAGGAAAACTCCCCAAAAGACCAGTGTGGTTTTTTTTTTTTTTTGTGGACAGACTATTACCTTTACAGCAGGCTGGGATCCTTCCCATAACGTATTAGGATGCTTTTGTAGGACCTGTCTCCCTTCAGCTCTCCAGGCTGGAGGTTGATGCCTCACGAAGCTCTCCGCAGTGTTTTGTTTTGTTACTGGGAGTTTGAAGCTTGGGGCGTGAAGACCGTGACCAGTGGCCCGAGGGATTCCCCGGGCTGCAGCCGCAGTGGCAACCATTTGTTTTCTTTTGACAGCTTGTGGGGGCCCTGAAGGCAGCTCAAATCCACCAGTTTACTACAAGCTACAAACCACAACCCCTCTCCACTGTTTTAGAGCATGTACCTGACGGGAATTTAAGCCCTGGAGGCCCTAGCTCTGCTTTCCCAACTGGTCTCTTGTATTTTCCCAGGGTTTTTTTTTTTCTACCCAGGGTTTGCCCGAAGGAGCTTGTTTGTGTTTTGGCATCCCTAGAGGTGATGGCAGCAGCTCCAGCTGCAGAGCGAGAGGTTTTCAGAGAGGTGGGGGGTCTTTTGTACTCCTTTAAAGTAACTTGGGTACCATAACAGGCTTGCAGAAAATATGTGGTCCTACCCTACAAGTGTCAATAAAGAGTGCACGAACCAGGTTAGGAAATAATAGAAAGGATGTTCCTTCCCTGAAGCTGTCAGTGAGATTGCTGTTTTCATGTCCGACAGCATTTCCTAAAAAGCACGGCTAGAAGGAATTTTAGATAAATTTGAGCTGGAAGAAGACCATTTCTTCACTTTGTTCAGTGAAAAATACTGGACCCGAATGGCCCATTCTGTTGTCCCAGCAGGCTCAAGCAGAGCAAGGCTGAGCAGGCTGCTAGCATAGAGCCCATTGCCACACTACTGCTAAAAACTCCTTCTTTTTTCCAAAACATGCAGGAAAAGTCTTGAAGCTCCTATGGGAGGCAGATAACTATTATGGGGATGTGTTCTTGCAGTGACAGTGGACAGATACTGTAAATGAAGGACCCCTCTCTCCCCCACTCCTTAGTTTTGCGTAGATTCAAACCTTGTTGAAGACAAAGGAATAATAACGAAAAAAACCCTAACCATATGCGCCACTTATGAAGGTGGTTTGTAAAGCCCAACACTATGGCCAGACACCATGGATCCTGCCACATCGGAGGTCTGACCTCTCAATCTCTGTGGAAGACTGGGAGTTTTCTGTAGGCTGCCGGGTTGACAGTGATCTCCCCCAAACTCAGCGGTCCAAGACCTGGGTCAGCAACCTTTTGTCTGCTCTACCAAAGGCTCTACCTAGCCTCCACGGCCAGGCTGGAAGGACAGTTGTTATTGCACTGTGGTGACTAGTAGGATGTCTTTTCAATCTGCTCTGTGATAAATTTACACAGGGGACAGATGCCCCCCACCTCAACTGTGGTGCATGGTGCTTTTTACTCTAAAACTCTTAGGAAACTACGGAAGAGATCTAAACACAGCTGAACACCCCAAATGGTGGGTGTCCCACACTCAATCTGCTGCATGTTATAGTTAAGTCCTACCAAGATAGCAGTACATAGATCCTGCAAGGGGACAGAGGGGCAAAATGTGCCCTAGCCCTTACCGAGGGATTAAGCATGGCGATT
>NW_009627022.1:23869-43757 GCF_000690535.1 Cariama cristata
AGACGAAGAGAGTTGCTTATTGCTTAGGGCTTTATCATAAACACGTAGGTCTGAAAACCATTTTCTAGCAGTGCACAGCTACAAACACAATATTATTTCTAGAAACCACCCATGGCCGAAGTGCTGAAAGATGCAGAGGGGCCTCAGCATGAAGAACGTCAAGTTCTCGTGTTCCAGACTGCGGTTTCCTTACACCTTTCCATTTTGGCATAAATTTGCAAAGCCACTCTCCATTTTTAATATTTAAAGGTTAGCTGACGCACCAAGCATATTCTTGGGAAACGGTGTAGCTGCAATTCCAATAGGCACAGCTGAGAGCGGGGAAAGTACCGCGGTTGTATATCTCACAGCAAATGGGGCGACAAGCTGCATCAGCCAGGAAATCCATTTTTGCCTCGCCTAGGGAGTAAGTCTTACTTTTTGCTTCAAACTATAAAGATGCTGGTTAAAATTAGATGATTCATGTTGATTCACGACAGGTTTAAAAACAAAAAGCCTCTCTGACCAAATTCTTTAGTGGGCAGGAGAGCCTTCTTTGTTAAAAACAAAACAAAAAACCCCCTAAAAACAAAAAGCACAACACACATGCACATTCACACACGCTTAAAAGTTACTGTTTTTTCCCTGGAAAATGTGGTTTCTCTAATTGAGGGTTGTAAAAAAGCAAAAAACCTTTTCAAGCGTCCCACTCGATTAGTCATTCCAGGGTGGGTCAGTCTTATCATATCACGTGATGTCCGGTAATGGTGATGCAATAAAACAGATGCTGTCCGAATTTCGTGCCACCAGTCAGCAGCAAAACTATGCAAATCAAACCACTGTCCTTTTCTAGAAATTCCAAAACATCCCATCTCTTCCAGACCCTGTGCTTAATAGTCTCTGCCTTCCCAGACAAACTAAATACACAATTATTTCTTCTTCGGCAGCACATGACAAGAATGAGGCCCGGACTGCTGGGAATACAGCTGGGTTGAAATCCTCCTTGTGTACAGAGGCGTACTCCACCTTCTTGGAAGAAGAGGTGGGAAAAAATAAGATTTCCATAAATCGACTACAGTCCGGCAATCTCTACTGTCTGGCAACCAGTACTGTACGTAAAAATCTCATACTGAGGCAGGATCAACCCACTTAGTCCTTCCAAGACATTATATTATCCCTGGAAGTTTTTACCCAAGGAAAGAAGGATGATGACAAAGTGGTATTAATTCTGTTTCTATTTTGTGTATTTCTCATCTAACTGATATGTGGCTACATATAAAGGAAAGGTAATGTGCTGTACTGTCAAAGTTAATAGCTGATTTATTTAAACACATTTCTATTAAGAAGCCCTCCATGATAGAGAATGTGATTTTGGTGACCAGTTATAATGAGCTTTTACCCAATAAATAAGGGAAAGCCCAATAAAAGTGTTACAACCCAAGATTTTCTTGCCACAAAGTGAGATAATGTTAGCAACACATGAAGAAGTACAAGGATGCAATCAGAATGACTAACACCGAGCACAGCAGTCCCTATAAATCAGACTGCCTGAATAAGTGATAAGGTATGATTTTGGTGTTGAATCTGGTTCTACTTGAAAAAGTGGCAATATTTCTGCTAGAACATGAAGCCTGGAAGTTATTTATGGCTGAAACTTTTCTTCATTCTCCAACTGCCAACAACAAATCTACAGCAACATTATCATCTCCCGTTAAACACTTTCTTGAGATACATGTCCTGCCAAGTTGTGGATGAGTTTTCTACCTTAGAAGTAAAGTTCTCCAAAAACTTCTGAAGCTACTTTGGGTATATAAGTAAACTCTAATGGGATTTTTCCCTAGTGGGAAAATGCGCTCCATCTCCAATTGCACTTCTAAAATTTGCAGACCTGAGTTTTATAGCTAAAGAAGTGGTACCAGAGATTAATTTGATTGTGTAATTAATGCCTGAAGAATGAAAAGCACGGTTTTCAAAACATGAACCCAGCTGTAGTGAAAAGACAAGATGCGATGGCAGCAGCCACACGGCAAGCACAATCGGCCAAAGAGACCGTTGCCATTGGCTTGGTGCTGATCAGAACTGGCCAGAATACCCAGAGAAGAGACGACCAGGGTCAATGGGCGCCTTCCTAAATAAAGCTCTGGAGAGGTATTTCGCTACTTGCTCAGCCACCATAGCACGTACACATCAGCGAAGTCAACCGAGCTAAACACACGGCTGTGGCAGAACCGAATCATCCCAGGACTTACCCTCCGTGCTTCAGTAGCTTCATAGTCTTTTGCTATGGGCAGCGATGGTGGCCCTGTGAGGCTGAGGCATCAGAATGATGAAGCTAGCGTGTGGTTTGTGGGAAGCAATTCAGGAATACAAGATATTTTGAAGGGTCTCCAGGTGCTGGCCCAGGAGGAGGGCTCGAGACTTAGACTGGAAAAGGCCTGGGGCAAAATCCAGCAGTGACTGGTGGAGTTAACTACTTGGAGAAGTCAAGATTGTGGCAATATAGTGTTTGGCCTGAGTAAGGGAAGTAGGGAGACAGACTTCTGGCAAGTTTTCAGTGGAGGATTAGTTAAGGAAACCTAATTTGCAACAAACTGACAGTGAAGTGTGCTTAAGGACTGAGGGCTGGCGAAGGAAACCGTAACAAAACCATTGGTTTTCACAGAACAACACTTTTCCGACATGTTCAGGTTTTCCCAGATCAAATATTCAAAAAAGCTTCAGCAAGGCTTGCAAAAGACCTACAATGCCACCGTTTGTACCGTGCTGCTGGGTTTCGTGCTCAGTCCTTTCTCCACCAGCACGATGTAGAGCCGCTGATGCGCGAAGGCTGGGTCAGACCTAGTTACAGCCTTCAAGTGCTTTGAGAGGCATGCCCAGACTGGGTACCCTGGTAAGGGTTGCCAATATTGGGTATCCTTGGCCAATACCTCAAAACAGAAAATATCCTTCAGTCTCTGCAACCATATGCTCCTAGATCCACCTTAAAAGAGACTCCCCATCCCCTGGGTGATGCATGACTCTTTAGCATGGCAACCGAGCAGAAACCAGGAGTTTTCTGACCTAGGATGGAGGGATGCAAATGACATTTGGAAGAAGAGCAGAAACTGAGACCTCTCAAATGAAGACTGAGAGAGAATGGAAATATAAAGATCATTTCCCTCCAAACAAGAACTTTAAACCAAATATTTCAATACCCCTTATACAACAAATTGAGGTACTTTGTTGCAGTCAGAAATGAATATGCAATCTTTATGCATTCATAGGAATGTGAGAGGCTTAAAAGCTCCATAATATTATAATCTACAGCCTTTACTGAAGACAGAAAAGACATGCAATGATGTGATGTTTAATTCGGGAAGGGAACACATTTTCTGGTTATTTTTTATTTGCATTTTATTTGAGAGAAATAGTCTCACCTCGTTAAAAATTTGTGCCTTGTGAATTTACCCAGGTGAATTTTATGGAACCAATACAGAACAAGAGATCACCCATTCTGCTTGGAAGAGGCACTAGCGTGAGAGTTTTGGAACAGACCGAAGGAGTTTTGCCCATGCACTGTGTTGTAGTGACGTGCGTTGTCTCTTACTAGTACGCTGCGTGTTTAAGCAAGAGCCGCTATACATGCACCCTGTTAGACTTCGCTTTCTGATTGCAAGACTGAATACAATGAAGGAATAATTCTGGAGTAATTTATTTTAAACACTGCTATGTCAAAATGGTTAAATAAATTATCAGTTTCAGAATTGATCATGTAGCATGTGATGTCACCAATGGCAATACTGGTTTTACTTTTTTCTCTGTGATATTTAGTATTTTTTGAGCTTTCCTGCAAGCAACGTTATGAGTGCAAAGGACATTTTGGAGAAGTCCTGGAATCTTAAAACATTCTATTGGGTAATTTCGCAGAGAACAATAGTACCGCGAGGAAATAAAACGCTTTTCTAGGCTTAAAAATAGCCAGCGTTAACAGGTCTCTAATCTTGCACAGATCTGTCACTTGGGCAATGTAGTCATAAAAATGAGTGCTGAACAGTTGCATTCTGATGTTTCCATTTCTTAATAATTCAAAGTGCTTGCCAAACATAAGGAAAATTAAATTCCAAAGATGTTCTGATGCTGTGTCAAAGAGGAATCAATCATTTTCCAATAGGTGATGTCCAGGAATGATGCCTGCCAGAATCTCAGTGGGAGGCTCTGGAGGCGTATTTTCTATAACTGCAGGCAGAGGCCAACTTATTTCACACAGCTCCTCAGCATGATTAAGTTTTCCAGTGCCCGATACCTACTTTGAAGTAATCATGGCTGTTTCATCTTGCTTTCTGTATTTCCAGTGTTGGATTATTTACCTTCCCTCATCTCCAGCTCTCAGTTGCAGGGCTTGTTAGTGGCTGACGCTTGGCAGTTTATATGTATGAAGGATGTTAGCCAGCGAGCTGCTCATGGGTTAGATCACCCATCTGTGTCCTCTGTGTGCATGGACTCATAGAGTCCCACAGGCAGGAAGGGACCCCAGGAGGTCTCTGGTCCAAGAAGGATCAGAGCTGGGTTCAGGCCCTGTTGCAGAAGGCCATGTCCACTTGGGTCTTGAAAGCCTCCAAGGTGATGACATCTTCTTGGTAACCTCTTCCTGCACCCGAGAAGGCTACATGAAGGTCCCACACCAGATGACCCTGCCAGGTTAGTTTGGCCCGAGAAGCCAAGCTAGACAGTGCTGTTCAACTGAACGCTTGGGCAGCGTTAAGCACAAATATTCAAAGACTTCCCCTACCTTTGGGTCATGCCTTCCCCTGGTCTCTACTGTTCGCTGCCCTGGGGAAGGGTGTCTTGAGGAGGGCTAGTGGAGACCTATGGATTCTCCCTACTGACCTAAGGAGTTGCATTTAAGATGGGAAAGGCATAGGAGGGTGCTAACACACCACGGTCACGATAGTAGCATAGCACATGTGAACCCTGTGTGGGAGAAGAAAAGATTTCACAGAGGCAGAAATTAACCCAACTTCTATCATCGATCTGCTAAAAGTGACTTGTCCTTATGTTTTCCACTCTTAGAGCTGTGGACTTGGACAGGCAACGGAGGAAATCTTCCCTTCCCAGAAATTTTAACCAAGCTGGATGAATTTCTGGGAGAGAGCTTAAGTGGCTGACACTGATGGGAAAGATAATCAGTGCTAGGGTGAATGCTTTGCTTCACTGACTCAGTCATCGGCCAGTTAATGTTACGTTCAGTACTTGCAAGATCCTAGCACAACCCTTGTGGCTTTCCCCATTGGTTTGCTTCACTGAATACCAGTTCATGGTAGGGCCAAAGTGGAAGCAGGAGAAGAGAGGCATGCACTGCCAGACACAAGTAATGTGGGCCCCCGCAACTGAGTTAGTGCTCCGTGATAAAATACAGCAAAGGAGTATAAAGTGGGCATGAGTAAATTCAAGCTGGAAAGTAGAAGGTGTCTAACTATTAGAGTAGAGAGATCTTGCAACATCTTATTCACAGGAGCAGCAGGAGGCAAAACAACATGATTATTTTTGAGATGGAGCAACCCCGTGCTTGTGAAAGGGAAGGAAGTGTGGTAATAAAAGGACCTGGCCTTGGTGCTCCAAGAAATCCTAGTGCTCCCTTCATCCATAGGAAAGGTGAGTTTAACAAATCTGCTTATTCATATAGGGCAAAACAAATTCATTTTTCTATATTCTGGAGGTGTATTACAGGGGACACCTGTAATGTGAGTGAGTGAGGAAACACTCGTAGCCTCAGATGCAGAGTACTCCATCAAAACAAGGAACGCAGCCTCTCTGGTTTTTAACGTGACTTGTGGTTAATGAAGCCCTGGGAACATTTTCCTTGCCCAATTAAGCATCAGTTATAACTAAATGTTTGAAGAGAAGTGTCATGTTTCTGGGTTCTTTGTTTTTTTCAAAAAATCCCAATGACAAAACCTTTCAAAACCAGATGTGTTGCCCTTATCTACTGTTGGGTAAACATGTCGTGGATTTAGGGGTTTGGGGTTTCACGACCTGTTTGTGCCACAACAGCTACCAGCATCTAAGACACATCAAGCGGTTTCAGTTTGACTCACGCACGCGTACAAAATCCACAAATGTTAAAAACGTGACTGCCAGAGCACTTACCCTCTCCTCGCTCACGGCCAGCCCTGGCCTGCTTTAAGATGTGCTGTAATAACCTCCCTGTATTTCTGTGAGAGTGGTCAACAAAACCTCCTTTATGTCTGGCTGATGTCCCACTGAGTTAAAAATTGGTGATACGCTACTCACTGTCAGGGTACACTGTTGGGAATTCAATTTATTTCCAACCTGAAATACCAGTCCAGATAGTCCTTCTACAGAAGGTCTACCTGGTTCCTGTTCCCACAGCTATTAGTTACCTTTCTCTGCTCTTAGCTGTCAAGTCAATTTAATTTCCTTCTGCCATAGACTTTGTGGATAAAGCAAAAGCAGTAGATGTCACATATCTTAACCACAATTCATAATAACACTCGTACATAAGCTAGGGAAGCATGTTCAAGACTAAATGAATATTCGGAGAGTGGGGGAAAAGCTTTTAGAAAACCGTATCATCTGCAAAGTCAGAGGGATGCTGCCAGCAGGGTTTCACAGGGGCTTAATCTGAGTCTGATGCTATGCAATATTTGCATGAGTGACCTGATGACAGAATAATGTATTGCATTAAATTTGCAAATGACACCAAGCTGGGAAGGAGGACAAGCTTAGAACTCAAAGAAGTATTGCCAAATTGAAAATATATTACAGAAACAAAATGAAACAAAACTCTTCTCAACAGGGACAAGTGTGGGCTGTGTGGACACTGAGGAGTAACAACTGGCTAGGCACCATGTCAGTAGGAAAGGGACTACAAGGTGAACATGAGTCAACAAAGTTGTAGAGCCACAAGAAAACCAAAAACTGGGCTGTATAAACAAGAGGATGACCTATAAGACACATGGATGGAGGAACCCAACCATTGTGTTACAGCACAGTGCGGTTGAAACTCCGTGTCTAGCTGGAGGGACTGCACATAAAGAAGGACATAACTACTTGGAAAGAGTCCAGAGAAAAGTAACGAGAAAGAGCAGAAGCTTAGAAAACACAGTCTTTGAAGAAAAATTGAATTTACTTGTGTTTCTCCTGAAGAAAGGATGGCTAAGCAGGGACATTGCAGCTTTCTAAATCATGAAAGGCTGCTGCAATGGTGAAGGGAACAATCATTTTTCAATACCCATCGGGTAAAACAAACGACTGTGGGCTAAGCATCATCTAGGACACTCCTAGGACCATGGGTAGCAAAGCATGAGAAAAATGATGAGAGGAGGCAGTGAGGTCTTCAGTTTTGGAGGCTGTTAGGAGCAGACTGGTTATGCGCTGATCAGGAATGATGCCGACAGAGCTGACCCAGCGGTGGGGCAGCAGAGGTGGGTTAGCCTGCCGAGGTACCCTCCAGTCCTGCCAGCTGGAAGTCACTGACCTGGTAGAACAGCACTGGAAAATATGGATGAGGGCTCAAAGCTGTTTTTAAAATGAGCCCGTACCACTTCAAAAGAAACTACAGCTTCACAGCTCTTTTTCATGCCTGCCTGGAAAGGCTGGGCAGTTGTGTTGTGGGGAGATGGGGCTGTACCATACCACTTGAAAGCAATTGCCAGAAAGCAAAGGTTTAATGCTTACCATCCAATGGTGGCTATAAAAAGTTTCTGTGTTAGTGTCTGGTTTAGTCTCTCTCTTCTCACCATTGTGACAGAACCAGGAGAGCATTTATCCCACGTGTCTTAGGTTGCAGCATTTGACCTTAAGATACAGACAGAAGCAGTAAAATGGAGATACGGAGTTTAGTTTTGCTGGGTTTATGTCTCAGAGTCCATGCAAAATAAGGTATCTATGCCAAAAGGGCCCTGAATCACCTGGAAATCAGGTCCTTAGATAACTTCAGAGGCTATCATCACGCATTACAACCACATCAGGGATGTTCAGTGTGCTTCATCTCCTTTCGAGTACCATTGAGTGGTACTCCTAACAACTGCATCAGTCTGGGGTTATGGGGAAAAAAATGCAGGATCACAACCAGCCCTGTGGATCCTGTGGTCAACTGATGCAGGTATCCACAGCTCTTGCTGGTCCTGGCACCACTTTCAGAAGTGGGGAGATGCTGTTTCCAAAGGTTTTGTTGGACAGGGCTCTCTCATGGTGTGAAAGAACGGAGAGGGGGTCATTTTCATGAGTAAGCCCCAGTGCTACTTTTTTTGGGCCATGTTTATGTGACACATGATGGGTGACATGTCGTGAAACACTGTTTCTCGAAAAAGCAAATGTGCACAAGCAGGTAACAGTGCCAGTGCTTCTGGCGAAACAGCTTTTGATAACACCTGGGGATAAAAGGCAGTGTCTGAAAACTGTGGGGAGTTGATGTGAAGAACAACATGTGTAATAGCTTTTGGTTAAAATACTCTGCTATGACAAATACCTGTTATTTTTCGTAGTATTTTGAGGGTTCGATACACAGGAGATGTTTCACTGAAGACTGGAATTGTGCCTTTGTTGAAAATTTACTGTGAACTTTTACTTATCAAGGTTTTACAAGGAGTAAGTCTGAAGTTTAACCTCCATAATGCCTATGAAAAGTCCTGAAAAGACAGAACCCAATCTGAGTGTCATCAAAAGTTGCACAAAGATACAGCAACATGGAGGGGTGGAGGTTAATCACATAATTATATTGTCTTGGGATCTTCTTTGTCCGTTATACCGCAGCAGGCTGCTACAACATGGATGAAGGAGCTTTCCTACCTGGTACTAGTTTCAGTCTCAGCAAAATCAGTGAAAAAAATCCTGCAGGGGAAGGTGTTGCTGAAGTGGTCAAGATACTAAAGATCTAACATATTTACAGAGCTGAGTAAGCAGTTTTTTACATAAGATTTCTGGGCTGAGAAGGCGTGCAAATCCCTGGAATGCTTTCATTGCAACCAGATAGTACGCAAGAGAGGGGAAATGTCAAGTGGGAAACCATTAAGAGGAGGAGTTCAAATATCAGCCACTGAGGTGGTAACATCTGGATGTTTAGTAAGCCTGTGTAGGAAGAAATTCAGAAGTCTCTTAGAGAGAGTGCTTAATTTTCAAGTTAAAGAAGTGCATAGATGATGGAAAAACTCCTTCACTTCTTACAGGAGCAAAACCCAGCAAGTTTTTGTTGTCTGAATAACAGTTCTTGTAATGATCAGCACCTTCTGTATTCGAGTGTTGAAATTTTCCATCTGTTTGATGATGAACAGAGTGAGGCTGGCAAGTCTGTCTTTCAGCTCCGTAACACACTGCATCTCTTAGACCTTAATGTGGTGATCTCTTCTTTCCCCCCTGCTGTCTTTTAGAACAGCGAAAGCAGAAAACGGTGTTCGCCATAGTGCCAGAACTGAGTTTAATGAATGTACAACTGCCAATGGAAAGAAACCTTCCTTCACAGGTTTCTGTGATCAGAAATACAAGGCGATGTGAATAATTCTGGTTGTGCATCTGCCCCAGCTTACTTGGCTGCTGACAGCGGCAACACCTTGAGAGCCCTTGCTCAGTGCTTGGAACCTGGGAACATTTTCACGTATTACATCACAATTGCTGTCAACTTTATTCTCGTAATATCAAGGCATAACGAAAACGATTTCATCAGCTTGAAGTTTGACAGTGGTTAGTCTGAGTGTCAGACCAACAAAAACTGGAAATGTGATGATCAGGAGTGTGTAGTCTTCCAGGCACATCTGGCACACTTCTATTCCATGTAACTGTTTGAACTTGCTGCAATGCAATTCCTCTGGGGAGCTCTCTAGGTATGAAGGACATACTTCCCCCCCCCTTTTTATATTGAAATTAAAAAACAAAACCCTCTTTGGAAAGAATATTGTCTTTTTTTACAAATGGGGTGCTAAACTAGAGATCACTCACCTAATCTGTCATGGTAGATTTGGGAAGCCAAGAGGAGCCTGAGTCAGCCAAGTCCCAAATTGTGCTTCATTTCCTAATTTCACGCTGAGCTCAATAGGAAATTAGTTGCCTAAATAATTGTTCTTCATTTTTTTCGTAAGATCTCCAGACTTTTTAACAACGACTTTCTAGATAATGGAAGGATTGCAAAAACATCCTTTTATATTAACACATAAAACCGTGTGCTGATAGCCCGCTGCTAATTATTTGGATAGCAGTAACACTGTCAGACAACAAATCCGTTGTTGCAATCTCAGTTGAAATACCCCACCTCTCCCAACCACTGCAAATGGACCATTCAAAAGAAATAAATATATCTCTAACGAACAGTTTTAATGCCTTGCTTGGATATGCTACATTAGCCTATAGATACCTGAAGGTGAAGTCCTTACATGTAATAGATAGCAAGGAATAGAAAGAGACAGGACAAGAGAACGATAGAAAGAGACAAATTTCTTTAAGTAACTGGGAAGAGAAGGGTCAAGGGAGGAAACATTTTGTTGTCTTGAAGTTGGTTTGAAGCAGTTTTTGAAATGTTTTATGCTTTAATAATATGGCTGGGGGAGTGGGGAGTTTTTGCCTAGAATAAAACTGGAAGAATGATTCACCGCATGTCTGCAACTGTTCCTTGATCCCAGTTAAGTTTGACACCACTAACACCTATGAGTCAGCGGAGGCTCCTTGGGATGGGCTTTGCCTGCCCTGTTTTGAGCCTGTTACAGTAGGATCTTTACCCAAGGCTGGAAATTGGCTTCCAACATTGCCTGTGTCAATTTTTCCTACCCACTATCAAATACCACCAGCCTCCACTAAGAGCAGGGATCTATTCCTACATCCCATGGTCTCCGCAATACAACTATAATAGTCTATACTTTACCGTTTACGTCCAAGACCTCAATACTGTTTATCATCTCTCTGTAGCCAAGATAACAGATGTTCCCATGGGGACTTTGTGACATGATGTTGAAGATGAACATCTGGACTGGTCAACATAGCCTAAAAAAGGACGGCTGTCACAAACAGCAGCCAAGCCGTGGAAGGATTTGCATGTCGTGCTTGAGCATCCCTTACTCTCTTTGAATTTTCATGTGCTCTGTGCTTAAGTTTAGAACACAATTCTGCTTCTAAAAAGATATGATGTAATTTTGGGATTTGACAAAGTAGAAAATAAGGGAGCTTTTCCATATATGATGCCATGTTTTTCACATTTTATAATACCTCTTTGTCTTGTTCGGTTCCAAGGTTGCTCAGCCTCTGAGCAGCTACAGCTTTCTATCTTGACTTGGCCAACAACTCCCTAGACAACTGTTACAACATTTAAATTTTTGGCAATGAACAGGCTTCTATCTTCTGGAGCCATTTTCCAAAAAATGTGATGAGCAAATGGTAATGGGAATACTTGGAGGCACATTTGATTGATGTTCTTGCTACATTTATCCAGAATTAGAATATTTTACAGTAGTTCTTATGATGTCTTTTCATTCTATACCTAAACCTAGTTGTTTGTTGGGGTTTTCTTTTGTGGGGGTGAGACAGTGGTGTTAATGAACATCTTACTAAACAGTCTTGTCTGTACTGCAGTAGGATGTGCTGCTGGCTGTTCTGCAAAAAAAAGTCATTTCTGAGAGCCGTTTTTCTCCAGATGTAAGTATCAGCCACCACCTCCTGTTAAAAATATTTTATATACGCAGCACATGGGCTCCTTCTTCAAAGATAAACATTAGGGAACAATATTAACAAATAATTCAATAAATGTGGAAGCAAGACCAGATTAAGCTATTTGCCAATAGTCACAGCAAGTCAGCAGTAGGTCTGGAACAGAAGATAGATTTTTTTGATGTGAGAGCAAATGTGGCTGTCTCTTCCAGCTTTCACTTCAAAGTATTCATTGTAATGTGAACTGTTGGATAGTGTTAATGGATAGTCCAGATAAGAAAAACAAGTTTTCAAATAAATCCCCATGTCCGTAGTGCTTGCTCTGCACGTATTGACTGTAACAAATTGACACCTAAACTAAGACCAGCTTTAGGAATACAGAGTAAGGTGTTTGGCAGGCATTTGGCAGATGCTTAAACAACTCTGCAAAATTCTTCAGAGGGAAGATTATCTGCTAAATTTTTCACTTTGCAAAAGTTGATGAGTAGTTTTCCATGTCAGTCAATCTGAGTAAGCAGTCTCCGCAGCGATATCACCTGGAAAAGCAATGATGAAGGGGTTAGTTAACATCCATGTCAATCCTATAAAGTCATCATTGCTGTTGGTGATCACAGGTTTCTGGTGTAGAGGAATGGTTTTGTTTCTCACCTGTTAGCTTTGGACTGAATTACTGCAACGCATTTCCTTTACACCTGATGCTTTTCCCAAAGTGGAAAGCAGCACAGGATTCGGGTTGCAGCTTGGTACCGAAGGCTACGTCTTTCCATGGTACATCACGTCCGTGTGCCGGGAACTGAAACACTCATCCGTTGAATGCCGAAAAAAATGTCATATTGGGTCTTGTTCATAAAGCCTTTAATGGAGTTGTAATTATTTATCTTGGTCTCTGTCTCTTCCTGTGCCATGCGGTTTACAGTCATGGTCAGAGCTGGATTCCTGTTCACTGATAGGTGATACAGTTTTCTTTTGGAGATAGGGAAAAAAATCCACTGGCATTTGGCTTTCTGGCTTTCCTGAAGGTACAGAGTAATTCTGTTGCATCCGACTTCAGGCTACGTGGTAATTTTTTAGCTGCTGTTTCTTTGATTTGTGATTGATTGGACAAAAACAGAGTTTCTAGAATAAATAATTTCTTTTTAAAAAAAATTCCAGCAGGAAAAAAGCGTGGTTTTGAAATGCTTATCTAAAAGCTTTATATTTGTCTTTGTTGCTTTTAATTGGCTTCAAAATTTGCAATCTCAAAGCCTGACATTGAGCACATCCTGCCTGAGCTTACACTGCCCTTGAACTTCCATCATGTCTTCAAAAATGAGGGAAAAGTACATCCGTTCCTACAGTCATCCTCTCTTTCACTCAACAACTCAAACAAAAAAAAAATTAAAATAACAAACGTATTGTTATTTAAAAAACATGTACAGGAATGATTCCCATCTTCTCTGCTCACCAATGGTAGATGTGACACTCTTAGCTTAACTTCTCTTTACAAACCCCCAGAATTCTACCTGTGAAAGGTTCTATCTTTAACAAAGCATGGTCTGACAAGAAAAACTGAGCTCAAATGCAGAAAAACGGTTCCTGTACCGCAGTCTGGGATTTTCAGACTTCTTCAAGACTGGCCACCCATCTCTCGACTCCTCTAGAGCTTCGAGAGGAAAATATTGGAGCACACTGAGCTATAACCTTGGCATAAGGTCTTTTAACCTTTAAGGTAACTTTGCCAGTGCTGTAATTACTGTTCTTTAAGGTTGCACCATGTGATAATTTATTTGCAGGAAGTTTTGGATGTCTCCATGTTAAAAATGTTTTTGTTACAACAAATGACCTCATATGATTGTTAAACTTGCAGGGAAAAAAGATTCAACAAACTGGTTTGTTTTCAAAGAGTATGTAAAAATAAAGTTAAAATATTACCAAAGGGCTATTTGGGAGGAATTTAAAAATACTTCTGCCAAGAAAAATACTTTTGAAAGCTGATGGCAAGGTCAATATTTGAAGTTTTTATTCTTTAACATTCTTAACAAAGTCTTTTCAGTACAAAGAAAGATACCCTGTCATTAGCCATCCACTCGGACGGTCCTGCTGGATTTTCTCTCTCATAACTCTGAAGAATGGTCAGAAGTCTTCATGAAGGAAGGCAAAATTTTAATACACCAAAAATTATACGTAAGCTGGAGGTGAAACATTTATTCCATTAGAGGGTCCTGTATTTTAAAAATAAATGGTCTTTTAAATGACGCACAAGAATTTCCCTCCAGACGTCTTGTGAAATGTAGTGGCTTTGTCTCTGTCGTGGTTTGGGTTGGAGGCCTTTTGGTAAATAATAGGGTTTTTTAGTTTTCATTCAATTATTCATTCAGATGCAGCCTAATATCTGCCTAGGGTTCCTCCTGGGGCAACAATAGTATTCCAGTAAGTGCTCTATCATCAGTGCAGAAGAAAGAAATGGATTTTAGGAAAGGACCTTCAGCTACACCTAACTTTTGTTGTCAGATGACCTGCAACTGTTTTTCCCTCCGGAGTGGGCCAGCAAAAGGACTTGTATTTTATCAGTCAGTAAATCTCCTTTTACTTCTGTTGACAAGTACAGTCTTTGAAGGCATCTCCAGAGGGCTGAGGGCACGCACGTCATCGCCAGCCCTTTGTGGCCAGGGTACGGGCCAGCAGAGGAGAGGGAAAAGCAATCCTTCACAGGTGGATTGGAAAGCTCACGTTGTCAGGGCTGCCCAGCACCTCCCTTTTCTTTCAAAATGGTGTGTTAATGAAATTGTGGTGGTACTGGCAGGGTGGACACTTTCTGCAAGGACCAGTATCATTCCTCCCATCTGGCAAGGACTGCTTCCATCTAGATCTTTTAAAAGGATGCTAAATACCTCAAGGTTTTATTACAAATCTGTAAATAACTATCTGCAGCCATAGCACAAAGCTGCATAAATACTGCTGTTGTACTGAAGGGTTTAAGTGCTCGTTAGAAAATACCACTATTTATTTTAAACACAAGGACAAAGATTCAGAGGAAGCCTAGGGATGAGCCTTAAGGTGCTGATGAGTAGCTCTTGGTTTCTTGCCTGCCTGAGGATGACTGATCTACCCTGGCCGGGAAGGTTAGGGCTAGAGTTGATTGCCTTGTGTTGTACAGTAGGGCAATTTGCGTCTGGAAACTTCTTAGGTCGTTGGAGGAAGTGAAAAATAAATTTGAGGAGAATGCTTGGTCTCCCTAATTATATACCCAGGTGCTTTACTTAGTTCAGAGGTGGGTGAACGCTCCACTTCAGCTAGAGCAAAATACTTCCATATTAAATTATTGGTTATGAATTCAGAATGTGAATTTACATCAGCCACTGAGGTTATGTTTGGAGAAACTGCTTGGGTTTAAAACTAAAATTTGCCTGAGTTTTCCAAGTCTCTGTTCTCTATACTCCTGGGATTTATACTATGCTCTTTTTTTTTTCTTTTTTTTTTTTTAAGTTATCCATCAATTTTTAATGTTTGAATAACAAGCGAATAGCAGCTTTTACAGCTTTGATTTAGACAACGGTCTCAGCTGACTGAGGAAAATCTCTAGAGGCGCTGAGAAGTAGAGCAGTTCATGCCTGTATATCAACCTCAGTATTATTTTTTCTGTAACTGCTATTGTCGTTAAAGAAATAAATTGCTTTCTCCAGTCTAAGCCACAAACTTTTCTGCCTCACTGCATCAGAAATTGGAGTATTTGCCACAGAAAGTTGAAATTTCAGTTCTAGTTGATGTTGCTCAGTCCTAATGGCAGTGAAAGCAGGTCAAGTAAATTGAAGTTATTTTCCTCCGTGATCTGAAGGTGATCAACTCTGATGACCGCATTTGTGTTTTGTGGTATTTTGAAAATGTCATTTGAATTTAGAAGACCCGGCTTTTTATCAATGTTTCTAAAAATGTAGCTGGGGCTATTCCAAGTTGTTTCCAGGATAGTATCATTAATAAAGATACTCTAATAGGAGACCATAAATTACCCTTCAATTTACAAAATCAGTCTGTCTACATATGTGGCTCACCATGTCATGTCTGAGGACTTCATCTGTTGCAGATGCCTCTTCATTCTCTTACGCATCAAAATACGGGTTCCCTTCAGTAATAGATCGGTATTTCCTTCCCAAATTCACTTGAAAATTAGAAAGCTTGCTTTCAAAGGGAAAATGGCAAATGTAAAATACTGATGAAAATGTAAAAAAGTCTTCAACGCTTCAGATTTTCTGGAACTAATTTGCCATCTCCTCTGTTCTTCTTACTACCTCTTTACACACACACAGGGGAAACAGCGAAGGGGACCGAGTTCTTTCACGGATGCATTTATTGCAACATACAGTGAGAAATCAGTTGTTTTCTGAAAGGATTTACTTCAAATCCTTCAGTCAGCAGCAAGCATGACAATAGTCAGTGTTAAGCAGCTGAAAGCCGTTGCTGTCTGAGCAATACAGATTCTGGAAGCTAACTCCTCTTCCAATTGCTTATGGTATTGCGGGTTTCATTTTCATTTAAGAGAATGTTCTTGCTAGAAAACATTCACCGTGTCTGTAATGATGATATAATAATAAGTTTAAGTGAGTGCAATTTTCTAAAATCCTCAAAAATGTTCTACCATATTTTCTCTCTGCAAACTTTTTCCAAAAGTAGCTCTGTCCTTACTGCCTTTGCATGTTCTCTCCCTGAAAAAAAAAGTAATTGTACGAAGACAGGAGGAAATAAAGGCATTCATAAGTGAAGTGATGAACTTCTTAAAGCTAAAAATACTCTGAAAAGAAGACAGGTAAATCCCTTCCTAAACTGTGGTATAAACAAAACTACCACAGTCTTTAGATCTCACGTTCACATAAGGCTTTATGAACATCAGTTGAGGCTTTCTAGTCCTCTGCTAGATATGCAAACATGAATTATCAGTTTTCTGAATTCCAAGTCCCACCTAGAAAGGAAGATTGTGCTTGGTAAAATGACGATTTAAATGCAAATTAAAAACCTGACTTTCTGAAGGAGTCCACGAATAATGACCTTTTGTACTGCTTAGGTTTAAAATTCCTCAGTAATAGTGGTTAAAATGTTTTAAGTGCTAAATTACGAGTTAGCTTCCCAAACAAATTCAAGCGGATGGTACAGTAGATTGCAAACCAAATTTTGCATCTTTTCCTTGAGAGACTGGTCCAAAGCCAGTTGAAGCTAACTGGAATCTGCCCAGTGAATTCACTTTGGACTTTGGAAGATAAACAATATCTAAGTTCTCATGTCTTTTTAATTCCCTTCTGCTCCCGTGCAGGATATGCAAAGAAAGGGGAAAACAACGAGTGAATCCAGGCTCCTGAGTGTGGGGTCTGAGGTGCAGCAGTGACACACGCTAAATATCCCATTTCAGCGCTGTGGCAAATAGCCCACACCACCTGCAGACAAGCATTGACAGCCACCGCTCTTACTGGATGCGTGGTCCACCATTTCAGGCTGCAGATCTTATGGGGGCATTGGGTCATCTTCCTCAAAAGCAAAGCCCTTCCTTGGATCTGTCCCAAGGCTCCTGCAACCCCCTCACCCCTCTGATCAACAAACCTGTAGGAGACATCTGCAATGTGCCCAGGGTTTAGCTTCTCTTACTGGTAGTTCTAGGTGTCCATGTACTGAGTTTGAGCTCTTTGCTTGGTATGATCCCACTGCTAAGCCTGATCTCAATATTTCCAGGTGCATAAAATATAGCCTTACATCTTACCATGGAGCAGGACATCCTTAGCTCCATTTCATTCCGCCACCTGCAATGTGCTTTGAAGTCAAAAGCCTACCTGAAACTAAAAGATATTTTTGATGCTCACTTGTCTCCTAGGTACTGGTATCATACGGCAATCAGCCAGTTTTGCAATTCTTTTCTTTTGGCATCAATGAAAATCAATTTTGCACAGGTAAAGCATAAAGGGAAGCAGGAGAGAAGCCAGATTATTCATCCTGCTGCTGCTGGGAGTGGGGAGGAGAGGCAGAAGTGGGGTCTGTCGCTGTCGGGAAGCATCATCCCCATCCACAGCCAGGGCTCTGCAACCCTCAGCCCCTGTTCAGCCCTTCGTATTTACACAGCGTTGTACATCCGCAGGAAGCAGGGCTGTGTGTGCTTTGGGTGGCAGGGGCTGAACTTGGGGAGGTGAAGAATTTGCAGTCTCCTGCCAAAACTGCTGCGTCTGCTAATCGCTACAGCCCCGTCGTGTTTAAAAATGCATAACATTTTTGAATGTTTTTGAATGTTTTTGCAGGGCTAGAGGCTACCAGATCCCAAGCATTAAAGAAAAAAAAAGGATTCTGAAATGCTGGACATCTGCATCCTATAATGGCAAAAATGCAAGTTTAAAACTGCGCTCCTGTCTGCTCTAGCTCCAAGTCATGATGCACAGACCTGTAACAATGAGAGTGTTTCCCAACAGATTTCTGGGGATTTAGATGAAGTTCGGTGGCAGTCTTGGCGACAGATGCTCTGACGTAGTTGAATAATTGATGAAAACGTCTGCTGTGAAACGATTAGCTAGGCACCGCAACGCACCGCCGGATCGTGCTTCTTTCATTGAAACACTGGCAGAGTCGAAGCCCGAGCCCTCCCTGCCGCCCGACCCTGAGCTGATTGCCGCTTGCCTTGCGTGACAGACTTCTCCCCTCTTTCTTAATGCAAAAACTGCTGATTTGGCTCCTTTTCCCCACTTTGTTCTTAAGTTTAAACCAAGGGCTGGGTGCAATCTTTTCGAGGTCCCCAGCATCCACGTTCACTCTGAGTGAGATTTTGGTACGGTACCATCCGATCTCTATGCATAATCTCTAAATATTAAATGTGAGTCCTAGCTCATTCTTGGGTCTTTGGTTCGGTACCATAGTTAACGTTTTATTGTGGAAGCCTGAGCCGAGCACCTCAGCTGCAGTGCATTGAATGTTTATGGTAAACTGCCCTTCCCCAGCCCCCAAACTTACCCCCTCCCTAAAAAGCCCAGACCTTTACAGACTGATGCTTGTGGGCAGACCTGCACAAAATCTGTCTGTGAGTGTAAAGCAACTTATACAATGAAAAATATGTAGCTTACAGGGTGAAACTATAATTATGTTGTTTCAAACAACTATTGTCTATCTTAGCTGTAGGATAGGTGGGAGTGCTAAAACTAGCTACAGTCTAGTTTTGCTTAACCTGATTAAGGCGTGGGGCAGATACAAGACTAACGTGGAAAACTGGGGCTGTAACTTTACTGGGACTGAAAGGCTGGCCATAACCAAGATGCTCTCTTGGCAAACACCTCTTACGAGTTTCCTGTCCTTGGGTAAAACACCAAATCTAGATAAAAAGCTCCTCCCTGCTTCAGGAAGCCTGCTTGTTTGCCCACAGAGGTTAGGCTGGGTGTCAGGACCTATTCCCAGCTGCTCATGGGGCTTGAGGGAGCCACGTGGCAAATGCCCTTCTCCTGCAGGGCAGGTTCTAGACCTCATCCTGCAAAGACTGGTTCTCAGCAGCGCTTCCTTGCTTAAATATCATCTACCTGTCAGTCAGAGTCTTTGGGGCTGGCTTTCCAGCAAGATAAAAGAGCTCTACGCACCAAAGAAAAATCTACAGTCATCGACAGTGGGCATACGGTCAGAGGAATGCTGTCTGGGCAAAATACAAAAGGCAGCAATAAAACATCCTGCTGCTGCGAGGCGTTCCTGTCCAGCCTCATGGAAAGCAGCCTAGAGCCGGAGAAGCCTGTCTGCGAAGGAGGTGGAAAATTTCATAAAGTGAGAAAAGCTTGAATCTATGAGAAGAATCTGGGTTTGCGCTCCCGAGCACCACGAGAGGCGATAGCCCTGCCCACGGCGTGGGGCCTCGCCTTGTCCCACCGGTGGGGACCATGGGGTGTCTTGCAGCATCATCACCACCCCATCGCACCAGGCGAGCTTAGGGAAAGCAAACTCCCTTTGGGAAGCTTTGCCCCCGTTGGCAGGCAGGAGCATCCGACCATGAGTTACAAAAAAACAGTCGCACATGAGCTGGCAAGCTCACACACTTTAATTTTAGGGAGTTTAAGCCACCCTCATTATATGTGGTAGCATTTTTCTTAACGTTTGAATGCTTGGGGCTGGCAAAACAGCCTCAGTGGATGATATTTGGCACTACATATATTTTCCATGCAAGGTGAGCCAACGAGCCCGAGGCGGCTGGGGCTGGCCAAGTCCTCCTCCCTGTCGTGCAGACTCCTGATGTGCCGAGGAAGCCCCACGAGTGGCTACACGAAGGTGGGAAGGCAGTGGGGGGCAGAAAAAAAACGTGGCT
>NW_009627022.1:43773-47141 GCF_000690535.1 Cariama cristata
CTCCTAACATCCAGGAGAAGAAACCTCTCCCTGCATCCGCAGCCTGGCTAACAGGAGACCTTTCTACTCCACGTGATGGTCCTTTATTTGGATGCAGCTCCTCTCCCACCCCCTCATCGCCAGTGATGAAAACCCCCGAATTTGTCCCAGAAGCAGTGTACCTGACAGTATGGAAAAGGACAACTGTCTGCAGCAGATTGGGCTGCGGTTACTGACCCTGTCTGCGGCTGAGGGCTCTGCCGATGGAGGAGCCTATGTCCAGCTCTCGGAGATGCTCCCGCCTTCCAGAGGTGGCTGGCAGATGTTGCTGATGTCTTTGGCTGCCCCGAGTGTCCCTTGTTCAAGGCCCCGCACAGAATTCTCTCCTCTGCCAAGAGGTTGGGAAAAAAAAGAAAAAGAAGAAAAAAAAAAAAAGAATTAGACTTACATTAAAAAAAGTTTGGAAAATATGTTGCTTAAAATCAAGCCCCATTTAAAAAAATTAGTTCAAGATGTTGTCACTTCCCGAGCCAGGAGACATTGGGAGCACAATGTAGGAAGCCTGTCCAGCCCCTCCACTCCTGTCGGACAGGGACGAGTTCTTGTGCTGTGGGTGAGATACAAAAGGGTATTGAGTACCCAGATAAAATTCTCCTTTGACTCTGTGCAATGTATGTGTAACCCAGTCTGTGACCTGCACTGAGCAGGGCGATGGAAAAGAGGTCCAGGGACCTTTTTCAGCGATGCCTCTACAAACTCACTTGTTTTGGACAAATGACAAACAGCAGCACATACCCAGGCTGTGGTAAAGCTTATCTCTGCCAGGTTGCCAGCGAAATGTGGCTAAAGAGGGCTGCCACAGACCCCCTTAACCCCCCGACTCCGGCCACCCTCAGGTCGGGGCTGGGCAAGATCCATGCCAGTCCCTGGGGTACCAGCAGCAGGTGAAACCCCACGGCAGCATCACCCCTGCCTGCATGGGAATGTGAGTGCTGCAAAAGAGCTGTCAACGTTTGAGGCTCCGTATTTGAGGCTCCTGTCAATGTCTGAAGGTGTGACAAAGAATAGCTGGAAAAGTCAGCCGAGAGGAGATCAAACTGTAGGACTGTCAGGTAGGGATGCAGCAGGGTGCTGAGGCCAAGTAACGCAAGAGGACAGCCAGCCAGCCGTGAGAGACAGAGGGATAATCACATCTTCTAAGAGAGCCAAAACACTGCCCTGTGTGCGCGCTTGTTGGGGTGTGATACACACGCTAAGAGCACCGAGGCATAAGGGTGCCTCTTTGTTATCTGTTATTCTGTTACCACAATATCTATCTTCCAGCATCACCCTGCAATCACATTCACAATTTATTTTAGAAGGGGAAAAGGAGAGGAGGAATAGCTTTTTTCCTTTACCACTTCAGGACCGGATCCAAATCTCTTTAAAGTCAATGGGCATCTTTCCATTGCTTGCGTTAGCTTTTAGCACATATCCTGATTGCAGTAGAACAAACAGGCATCATTATGTGGGCAGATAAATCTTCCATCACCTTTAATTAGCAGTAAGTTTGAGTGCGAGAGAGACAGAACTCATGTTTGGGAGTCGATATATTGCTTACTAACTCTCTGGCAACACTGGGAGGTATGTGCTGTTGGAAGACTCCCGAGAACTGAGCATCCCAAAGAGAAGAGAAACGTAAACTGGGATCTGCAGTGTGCAAGGTGTCGCTTCCAAGGGCTCCTTCTTTTTCTTCTCTTCTTTCTTTTCTTGTTCCTCACTTCCTCAGCCTGTCCAGCCTCCCCTTTCTTTCTTTTATCCTAAGGTTTTTATTTCAGTGAGCCAATACTCAGTGTGTAGAACATGGATTCTAAGGTGAATTTTTTGGTAACACAGTTTTAAGGCAACTCAGTTTGATCTTTCTCCATTTTTTAGCATTGCAGCTCCTTTCAGTGTCTTGTAAGTTAAAATATGTGCTATTGTAGTGTGAAATAAAGGCTTATAAGACACAAGCAAAGAAGTGCAAGTTCCATTCTCAACACATATTTTAGTAGACAGAAGCATCTGTTCATTAACTTAAGGAACTGTATCCTTTAATATGAAATTGTAATTGTTTATATCTGTAAGTAGCACTTACGGAATTATTTTTTCTCAGTACGATCTGTATACATTTCTGAAGAATAACAAAAATGTAGTTTAAAGGGTCTAAAACATATTCTAAAATAACTTTTAGATATAGAACGTTGTAGCATTGGAGATGGATCTCCCAGGATCCTCTGTAGAAAGGACTGTATTTTCTACGTTTGTTATCAAAGTCTTGACTCTAATTTTTGAAAGCGAATGTTAGAAGTTAGGTTTCAAGTGAATTTACTGGCATTTGAAATATTTTTTTTTAATTTTTTTTTCAGGGGTGAACATTTAACAAATCACAGTCTTTGACATTATCTTGTAAGTGCTTAAAAATGAAATGAAAGTTGAGTGTCATCTCTTTGGCTTCATTTAACAATTTTTTAAAAAGACCGTTGCCTGTGAAGTAACCTTAAGATCCATACCTATATGCTGACAAGGTTTAATTTCATAAAGTGATTTGAACAAGCAGAGGTATTTTCCCTTCTCACTTGAAGACAATACACTGCAGAGATTAGCAAATACATGAGATTTGCTTCCTCGGGTTTTGGTAGAAGACAAAACAGTCGCTTCCTCACTGAAGTCAAAAAAGTCCCATTTTATCCTCAGCTGGAGGAGTATTTGCCTCATATTTAAGTAGATGAAAAGCCTGGCTACAGACTAAAAAATTTGAATTTCAGATCAGATAATAATGATAATAACACCCCAAGAAATCAGTTATATGGTAAGGAAGGATGAAAAAAAGATCTAGGAGATTAATCATTACACAATGTAAGATTTCTATCACTATCCAAACAGAAAATTATAGCAACTCTTGTTAAAATATAGAGAATGAGGCAATAATACTTGCACACAAAGAAATCTGAGTTTGAGTGCCTAAATATGGGAACTTTAGGCAATTTCCTTTAACAATAGTGGAAAAGAGAGACAAGTTTCACGTGGTCCAAGGCAGGTGTCAACAAAGTTACCCGCGTTGCACCCAGAAGAAGGTGTTTAGTCAATGAAAGTTATAAATAGGCATTTTGAGAGATTGATTTGTTTCCTCCTAAAGCAGACTCCTCGCTCAGGTCACGTAGCTGACTCCATAAAGTACCTCTTTTTATTCATTGCCTCTACGGGGACCTGAGAGTGCTCAGCCAGATGCAGAGCTTCCCATGCTGGTATCTAAGGTTGAGTACAATGAATCTGACCAAAAGTGTCCAGATTGCACACGTAGCTTTGAAACTATAAGAGTGATTTTTAATTGAGAAACCTAAATCTATTATTTTATATTGTTGGGGTTT
>NW_009627022.1:47181-52944 GCF_000690535.1 Cariama cristata
GAAATTTTTTGTTTATTTTCATTAGAGAGATATGAAATGACTCACGAAGTCTTTGACCTAAATGGCTGTCCACTCAGATAGGTTTTCTCCAGAAAACAGAACTAGATGTTATTGTGCTTTAGGTTATTTTTCAACATAAGTGCTACTTTACAAATTAAATGTAAAAAGAATTTCTGCTCTGTATGTCCGCTATCCGTGGCTGCTTTGCCTTCCCTTTCATAGACACATCTGTGCTATGCATTTCTCTCATTGAAACAGAAATTACTCCTATCCAAAGTTGCTTCCTAAATTGCAAATATAAGCAAAGAAGGTCAGAAAAGAGGAGGTTAAGCATAATTTCTAACACTACAAATCCGTTCAAGCCATAAATAGCAAGGTGATTTGGTTTCTTAAAGCTTACCATGACCTCAAAACTAGTAGTAAAGAGTCTCCAGTGCTGGAAATTTGAAGATCCACAGCTTCTCTAGGCAACCTCTGCCACTGCCTCACCACCCTCACCGGGAAGAATTTCTTCCTAATCTCTCATCTAAATCTTCCCTCTTCCAGTTTAAAGCCATTGCCCCTTGTCGTGTCAATCCCTGCCCTTGTCAAAAGTCCCTCCCCAGCTTTCTTGTAGCCCCTTTAGGTACTGGAAGGCTGCAATAAGGTCTCCCTGGAGCCTTCTCTTCTCCAGGCTGAACAACCCCAACTCGCTCAGCCTGTCCTCACAGCAGAGGTGCTCCAGCCCTCGGATCATCTCCGTGGCCTCCTCTGGACTCGCTCCAACAGGTCCATGTCCTTCTGGTGCTGAGGACCCCAGAGCTGAAGGCAGTACTGCAGGGGGGTCTCACCAGAGCGGAGCAGAGGGGCAGAATCCCCTCCCTCGACCTGCTGGTCACCCTGCTTGGGATGCAGCCCAGGATACGGTTGGCTTTCTGGGCTGCCAACACACATTGCCGGGTCATGGTGAGCTTGCTACTGTGTTCTCACCCATTTCAGACCTCCAGTTCAGACTGAGACATTGCATGCTGTGTGCCACAATAGCAAAAAAGAAAAAAAAGGATAATCCTTGCCCAGGAAGGTAAAGCTTGCTCTGGAGTTACCTTGATGGGCTTGGGTTAATCTTTGGGCTTGACTTTGAAGATGCCCATTCACAGTCCTCCGGTTAGGGTTTGGGTCTTGGTTTGAGTTCATTCACCTTGAACAGACGCGTAGCTCAATATCACAACGTCCTGGTGTTAGCACAGTGTTCTGCACTGGAGTTTTCAGTAGGTTATCTCAGCTTCACTGTTCTGGTTCAGGTGTTCCCCTGGCATCCTTACAAACATCCCTGTGGCCTAAGCTTGGGTTCTCTCAAGGCATTTCATCCAAGTGGAACTGGTTATCCAGATTATTAACAGTGGATGCCACAAACTACGTTGTACGGAAACCTCAAGCAACAGGGACCTCTTGGATTCGCACGCATGCCTGTATGTGCGCTACCACTTGGGAGGCCAAACATTACCTTTTCTTTTTCTTGGGTCAGGTCTACCTTTTGTGGTGCTCCAGCTGCATGGAGGTTAGACCCTTGGCGTCTGTGCACCAAACAGGACATCCAGGCAAAGTCATGGAGCCCATGAGTGATGCTGATGAGCGCTGAGCTGAGCACAAGTAAAGAAAATCCAACCTGTACAGAGCAGCGGCTTGCACGGCTCCCAAGCCTTGACCTTATGAAATGCACTTATTGGCAGAAGGTTGCTGTTTGCTTCTGCTTTCTTTTTCGCTGGAGCCATGTCTTTAATCACAGTGAGTGCCACCCCTGCGCGGTCTGGCATGTGCTCGTTAGGGGATGCTGAGCTCCCAGCAACCTCCTGCCAGGAGTTCATTAATTACAAGAACAGAAGCACTGCCTGTGCGCTGTGCCAGCATGTGGCTTCCAGGTCTTTGATGGCGTGTGTTTATGCAACTGTGGACAGCACTGGCGTCTGCTGTGCCTTGCAGGGTGAGAAGGAAATGACAGTACATTCAAGGGTGCGCTCGTCCGCTGCTTACGTGAAAACGTCCTGCTTTCATCATGCCAGCGAGGGGCCAATGTCAGCACTCAACGTTATGAGCTCACTTCACTGATGTCACGTCACATGTCCCCTGGGGTAGTTGCATGGATCATAGAATCATTATGGTTGGAAGAGACCTCAAAGATCATCAAGTCCAACCGTATACCCAAAGCCACCATGCCTGCTAAACCCACTAAACCATGTCTTGAAGCGCCACATCTAAACTTTTTTTGAACACCTCCAGGGATGGTGACATCCATCCTCCATGGATGGACCGGCAAAGTTGAGAGGATTCACATTTTGTTTCAGAGGCAGTTGACCAACATGCCAGTGCTGAGGTCAGTGAAAATGGAGATAAAACTGACCCAGGTCGTATAACGGGGAGCTCTCTGATATGGCCCTCGGAGCATCCCAGCGTCCCTGGCCCCAAAAGGATTGTTTGCCTGGATTTGACCCATAGCAAATGGTAGGTAAGAGTCCGTGGCTCGCTCAGCACCAGCCAGCCCAGGTCCACTGGATGCTGTGGACTGACACCAGTTTGCGCCGTGCGAGGACCTGGCGTGAGGTCTTTTGGGCCTCCTGATTGCTGTGAGTCATCCACATTCTGACTGAAAAATGAACCCATTTTAAGACAGTTTAAAAATGTAAAACTAGTGCTTAGTTTCTTGACTGCTAGCATCAAACCTGGCCAAGGCAGCTATCTGTAATTTTAGAATGTCTCGAGAAGATTTATAGATTTCATGAAAATACTTTTTTCCATCTCCCTGGTGATTTACCCTTCCACTTGCTTTTTAACTTCAATCCGTCTTTAGATCCTGTGGAAACAACACTAAAGCTAAACACAGAATGAGAATGAGCTCGCACCATCTGCAAAGACTTCTCTACTGGCTATGCCATGTTTAACTTCGGAAGACCCCTACCGGGGCAGCGGGAGTTCAAATGAAAAGCTTTCTGCGATAAATGTATTTTAAGGGTGTATACAGTGATACAGAGGATCATGCTCGCTGATACCCTTGCCAGGATTTGCTACAAAGGAACATCAAAATAGAAGGGAGTTTCATGAGCAGATGTCAGCCTTTTTTAATGTTAGACTGAAACAAAGCTTTGTAGGAAAAGGAAAATAGAGAATAAGATTGGAAAAACTCAATATAATGATCATAGCAGTGCTGGAAACTTCCAAACATGGTGTTATAACGATTGCATGTAAGATGAACAGTCTTCTTAATAATAGGTCCTATGTAAATAACCACAGAAATAATGATTAGTCCTTTCATACTTCGCAATTACATGTTATTCTTGTATTGTGTGTATATATGTATAACATGCATGTCTAATATAATACGCTCTTAAGAGTGAGGGGTGAGGTGTTCTCAACTGCCATCTGAAAAGGGATCGAGCATTTTAGTACCATAAAAGGAATGTCTACAATACACTTGTGAGTGTTTTACAATACTCAAAAAATGGAAGCAGTGGGATAGAGTAACTGGAAACACAAAGTGGTATGAGAGAGCTTGGAGCAGAGGCCAGCCATGGGATGGATAGAGAAGGATGGACTTTTGACGGGAAAGTATAAGCTTAAATTTTGATGGGTGGCAGCTAAGCTCTGCAGCTACTGTAGAGAACTTGAAATAAAATACAGAAACTGCAGAGCCCACAGGCCTATGCTCAAATAAATTTAGGACACCAGTTTTTCTTTGAGTTTTCCAGTCTTCCAGAAAAATATTTCACAAGGGAAAATAAAAAACCGCAATGAACAATGAACAAATAAGGAGCCCAGATCATTGCCATATTGGACCTGGAACCGAAGATATTTGGTAGACTCTTTCATGACACTTCTTCATGCCCATCTACAGATTACAGAGCCCTTGAGGCTGATGCTACTGAGCGTTGCATTGTCAAGCTTGAATTGTCTGTTGGGATATCTGCTTTCCTGTCATACTTGCCAGGAAAATATGTGGCTGAAAGTCTGATCTGAAGCTGAATACTTTATTTCTGTTATCTGATGGTATGCAATGGGTGACACTACTCACTGTCTGTCAACGACACAAAAAAAATTGACTCCCTGGATTCATCTTCCAACAGAATAAAAAAACGGACTCCCTGGATTAATCTCCCAAGATCTGTCTGGTATGAGGAAGATCTGAAAGTCTAACTAAATTGTCCTTGGCTCTGTATTTGCATAAATTCACAGAAAGTTTAGGCTTTCAGTTTTCTAAAAAAAAATTAGATTATGTAGTAGTCCAGGTGCTCTCCACGGAAGGCTGTATTACAAATATGTTACCAGTACAACCAATGAACAAAAGCTATAGGCCATTCTCAAATTCCCTTTTTGTAGCCCAGTTAGCCAATTACGCTGCTCTGGCAAGCACGGTGATGGAACCAGATGTTTTTATGCAATAGAGGTCCCCACTGACTGGAAGCTATCCAACGTTATTCCAGTTTACAAGAAGGGCAAGAGAGAAGACCCAGGAAACTACAGACCTGTTAGTCTAACCTCAGTACCAGGAGAAACGATGGAGGACATCATACTGGGTGCTATTAAAAGGCCTTTAAGGACAAGTCAATCATCAGGCACAGTCAACATGTGTTCACAAAGGGAAATTCCTCTTTAACTAATTAGATATCCTTCTTCGATAGGGTCACCTGCCTAGCGGGTGAAGGGAAGGCAGTGGATGTGGTTTTTCTGGGTTTTAGTAAGGCTTTTGATAGTGTCCCTCACAGCATTCTTCCAGACACGTTGTGGAGCTGTGAAGTGGTGCGCTGGGTGGTGGTACATGGTGCGCTGGGTGAAGAACGGGCTGAATTGCAGGGCTGGAAGGGTTGTAGTGAGAGGGGCTACAGCTGAGGGGGAGCGGAGAGGGGGGTGCAGGTGCTCAGAGCTGCGTCCGTCAGGGCAGGTTTGGACATGAGAGGAGGAGAGACATGTTTCTTTACCGAGAGGGTGGTCAAACCCTGGGAGAGGCTTCCTGGAGAGGCGGTCGATGCCCCAAGCCTGTTGGTGTTTAAGAGGCATTTGGACAATGCCCTTAATGCCATGCTTGAACTTTTGGTCAGCCCTGAAGTGGTCAGGCTGTGGGACTGGATGATTGTTGTAGGGTCCTTCCAGCTGAACTACTCCTATTGTATCCTATCCTATCCTATCCTATTCTATTCTATTCTAACTCTATTCCCTTCCATTCTCCTGCACTCATGAAGAGTCGATAATGATGAGACTGTTATTTGCCTGAAGTGCCAGAGGTTTTTCAGCTCCACCAATACTTTCAAGGACACATAACACAAAGGATATAAGTGGAAACAGGATTTTATTTTATTTTTCTGACCCTGTTTCAGGGCAGATGTTCACAATGTGCAAGTGTAGCCAGGAGCAGGCTGATGCAAACCCCAATTTAGCCTAAAAAAACATCACTTGAAGTCTGGCCAAGGAAAGTCGGGGACTGCAGAAAGTCACAAATCCCCTACATCTTGTGGAGAGCCGTCTGCTGTTGAGGCTGCGTGGAGAACACCGATTTCTGGCTCCCTCGCATGTCTCTTGTGACAAGGAGTTCATGGCACAGTTAGCGTCCAGCACGGTTGCTATGAACTCCACCTCTCCAGGCAAGTCTGCCCATGGAGTTTCTTGCAGTATCGTGAATTATGGGCTGTTTATCTTCTTGGTGAACGTCCTTCACCCAGGTGCACCAGGGATTGGACAAGGCGGTCTGTAAACATCATTCCTTCGTAGGACGTACTTTTGACCGCACGTCCTTCCTGA
>NW_009627023.1:0-23596 GCF_000690535.1 Cariama cristata
TGGTGAAGCGCTAGGCGGGCCGTGGGGCGGTGGGTCGGTGCCCGCCCCCAGGGCGGCTGCTGGCGCACAGGTGACCCACCGAATCGTTAGAGCAGCTACGGCCAGAACTGCTTTACATGGAGCCAAGGGAAGCACACGTTTTCCATAAAGCCTTTAACCTGCCGAGCACCCAAACGGTGGGCTGCTCTTCAGTGGCCAGCCGGTACTCGATGGCCACCTTGCCTTGCTTGGCTAGAGCAGCCTGGCGAGCAGTGTGAGGACCTGGCCTGGTCGGGAGGTGTAGGCAGGGGCTGCAGGGACCCTCTGGAGCTGCTCATAGGTGTTGGGAAGTGACACCAGGTGAGGCCCCAAACTCTGCATTTTCTGCTACCTCTTTGTGAGCAACCCTGGCCTCTGTGAACCTGATCAATAAAAGTCCTATCTCACCCTCAGCACCCAGTGGGCTGCAGTGTTTCTCTTTGATTAGCTGCAAGGAGTAACTCCACTGAACTTTGCAGATCAGTAACAAGGTAGAAGTGATGTGTGTGAATGGATATGCCAATCTCGTGTATTCCTCACAAAGCTCCAGTCCTACATCCCTTAATGGTGCACCCATCCTTATACTGGCATGTGGAAAGCAGACAGACCATCAGAGACTAATTGCCAAGGGTGTATCGCTCTCGGTGCAGATCTGTCCACCCTTCCATGTCCGATGCTCAAATTACTATCAAATTGCCAAACTATAATCTCAGCCAACGTGAGACCTGAGAATATATGGAATAGCTACTTTGTGGGATGCTGTGGGCCCACCACCTTCAAGTCTTGCCTGCTCTGCTGACCTTGACGCTGCAGGGACACCTCTGTAGAACTCATTGCCTCAGCACAGCCAACACAAGGCAGCCCTGGTCAGGACTGACACTAAAGATGGGACACCGGCATCATCCATCTTCTCAGCATGGGTCTGCCACACCATCAGCACCACGAAGTCTCAAGATTTTTGAAAAATATTTTACATGAGTATAATAACTACTGTGGGTAAAGTGATCTTGGAGCTATTAGAGTATTACTGGTAAGTGGCTCAGTGTTAATGGTTGTACCTGCTGGAACATACAGTACGTACTGTAATGAAACAGCTCATTGCTTACCTAAAATCAGTTTTAAAATACATTTATGCACTTCCCCTAACTGACTCAAACCTATTATTTTAACAGCTTTGCCCTGGCTGCAAAGTCTACGTTGTGCTTTCCTGCACTGCAATACATCTGCCTGTTTATCCAAAGGACAGATGTCACTCAGCAATATGTTTATTTTGCATTTAATGAGTGATCACATAGCAAAAATCAACAAAGAATGGGTTTGGTTTTGTTGGACCATATCTCAGAGTCACTATGTCACTGTATAAGTTGCTTAACTTTTTTTTATAAAAAAGGGAGAAATTGGCACAAGGGTAGTTCTCCCTTAAACTATGCTTGTTCCCTTACATTTTTCTTAATTCAGTCTTCAGAATTCTGAGTAGTGATTACTGACAAGATATGGTCCCAGAATGAGCACATCATTTCTCATCTTCTGTTTTGAAACAGCTCTGGAAAATATCAAGCAGTAAGCAAAGCCCTGGAAAAGTTCAGATGGTATTTAGGTAGTTACATATTATGAAATTATCAGTCTTTGTCCTTCCAGTGGAGCAAATTAAAACATTTTATTAAAATTACATGATTTATCCTCATGACTCATTTGGGAGACAGGGAAGTTTCTTTAGTTGCAGACTGGGAAAATTAAGCACACAGGACATGGTTTCAGCAGGGGAACTCATCTTGCAGGAGTGGCATTGCTGCTGCTGTGGTGGTCCAAGGCTAACAGCAAAGTAAAGTTTGCAAGGAGGAATATCTTTTCTTAGACCAACCAATACAAATAAAGGAAATTGCCTCTCCTTATAAAACTCATCTCACCCACTGTGTAGTCTGTTTAGTCATTTATTATACGAATAAGTTAGGAATTCCTAATGAAACAGAAATCCCCAGTCTTGCTACTGGCTATATTTTACAAACAGTTTTTATCCAGTTCTGCTTCTCATCACTGGTTTCATATGCCAAACCCCACTGCAGAATCAGAGCTACCCCTAATGGAGCTATTCTTATGCCGGTTCAGACTTCATATTATTTTAGAATTTATATAATGAATCAATTTGTTCTGCAGTGAAAAAAAGAATGTTGAGATACAGTGCCAGACGAGTTTTTAAAATCAATATCGAGATCAGTTTCTCCAACATGTTCTCTTTGAATTATGAGTTACTACGGCCAACACAGCAACTTCAGTTTCTGATAGATTAAATGCTACTGGAGGCCCCCAATGCTTGGATTCCTGCCCAAGGAGTCTGAAACATCTCCAAAGGGAAGGCAGAGGTAGGGAACCTGTTTGGAGATTGTGCTGATTCAGCTGTAACTGAAAACCTCAGCCAGGGTAGCTCCAGCAGCACAGTAAACACCCTTTTGATGGAAATTTGTGAAACACTGTGTTTTAGAACAGTGAACAGGTACTAGGAAGCAATGAGACATTTTCTAAAAGACTCCCCATTCTTGGCAGGGCCTGAGATCAAAAGGCATAAAGATGGACAGGTACACATATAATCTAAACGGCTAAAAATACCACTAAAGTCTACACTCTCTTCTTGGTTCCAGGGAAATGCAGAGTTCATTGTCAGCCTGGTGCTTTCCGTGTTCCAGAAAGCCCCCACATTTCATCAGCCCATTATCTAATTCCTTCCCAAAACACTTCAGGATATACATGAAGTAATCATGTTTCTTCAGGAGACAAGCTAAAGCAAAATAAACCCCCAAAAACCCAGATAACTAAAAGACAAAGACCCAGAGGGAATCCCCTCCACTGGTGTGACTGAATCACACCACCCCTTTGACTGACTTTAGGAAAACAAAAGAAAAAAGACATTGCTCATTCAGACTTCAGAATTAATTTATCAATGTAGCAATCTAGTTTTCTGACACCTCTATAATGCCAATACTGATTTCCTTTCATCAGTGTTTTTTTCATTGGTTAAATCAGGCCGCTCCTGCAGTATGTACACTTTCCTTTTGCTTTGTCTTCATTCTTTGTTTAGGTCTGACAGCACTTGTGCTGCTGCAATCCACGCAGCTATTCAGGTGAGATATGCTAATCTACATCTTTTTCCCCTTACATTTCCACCTTTCTCTTCCAGTCTAGGAATTAAAATGGTGATGAATCCCTTACTGATAAGTGAGCAATCTCACACCATTTTTTATTCAAGCCTTATGAAGAGCCAGGGACATAAAAAAGTTCTCTTAATTTACTGATATATTTTAATTACTCTGTTAAGCAGGATTAGACATTTTATCTTTCTATTCTATATACACATGATGGGAAAACATGTCCACCTTCAGATATCCCTTCCTCAATTCATTCCTAAATATGAAAGCAAATGTTTTACTGCTTTACCTTCAATCTCCTGTTTTTATTCTTACTGAAGTGTAACATTCATTCATTTCAAGAACCCTTCACTTGCTCAGCTGCACAACTGAAGCACGACAGATCATCTTTTGTCATTCTGTCAGTGGCTCTGCTTACGTATGGGTGACCTTTCACAGCACCAAGGAGCAGTGATCTCTCTGCACGCTAGCTGATGCTCTATATGAAATGCACCTAAGGTGGCAGTTTAGTTCACATTGTCTACGTCCCTCTCTAGAAGTCCAAGAAAGAATGCCTATGGCGACTGCAGTAGCTGCTCACCACCGGCCCTGGTCCTTGGATCACTAGTTAATTGGGCAGGCGGAGGGGAGTATCCTTGCTGTGTTTTACTTGTGTCCTTGTGCTACCAAGAAACAGTGAACTTTAGTTTCTAGGGCTGCCAGTCCAGCATAATTCAGTTCCTTTTATATCCACGTGCTTATTCTCTAATTTTTAATTCAAATAAAAAAATCAAGGAAAAAGAATGTAAGGAGAAACAGTAATAATATTTTTCTTGTTATTTAGGAGACTGAAGAAACAGTGGATGTCAGAGAGTGCATTTACTTTTTGAGGTCCAGTAGAATAACTGATCAAGCTACACAGTTGGAGCATTGTGCAGCTACAGTTTTGAGTCTAGATTCCTGACTCCAGAATGAGCCAGGTGACTCATCCTTTAAAGAGAACTGAACAATCACTGAACACTATTTAAATAGAAGAAAGGAGAGCGGATGTATATGCACAGATGCTTTACATATGGCCTATATGTATGCATGTATTTATGAATAATATATGTTAATATTTCTTTCAGACAAAATGATGAAGGATACTTGAGGAACGGCTGGAAGTGCTCATCATAAAAGAACAGCAACAAAAATCAAACGGGCTGAAAAAGCCATTTGATCTATACTGTTCCCTCCTAAGACCAACTGCAACACTGAGAGATCAGTTGCAGGTTTCATGTGCTTACTGTAATTTGCAAGGTATTTCACCAATGTTTAAGATCCCTAAGTGAGGCAAAAGGCAATGCTCATATTAATCACCATGCTTCCGCACGTTCTCTGATGCCGCAGTCCAACCCACTCGTAATAATGGCACGCGAGGGCTGAGAAAACTCTACAGCATGTTTTCGAAATTCTTTTGATTTCTTCTGGAGGGGGAGAGGAGTAAGCAAGCAGAGGAAGGAGAATCTGTATTTAAAACCTACATAGAAAAATTTAAGAGTCTGCCTACAAATCCCAGACTCAGGGGATGAAGCCTCACATCAGCTGTAACTCACTGGCAGCAACTTTGCTTGAAATGGCCAGGGAGAAGGCTCCTTTCTACCGAGGGTGTGGGTGTGGAATTGTAATAGACGCTTCCATAAACTGCTGTCTGCTCAAATGTCATGATGTTGGCTTTCTGCCCCATTTTCAGCTGCAGAGAACAGCAGATGGGAGGGGCAGAAACAATGAAGATCCCTTTTTAACTCTCAGTTTGAAAAATCTCCCAACCCTTTTCAGCCAAATAGCTCTTCTCCCAACTATTATGAATGGTGTTTTCTAGATCCTGCTTTGGAAATTACAATTATTTTACCGTACACCTAACCTAATCCTAAACACCAAGAAATTTGCAGTGTGCACAACATGGAGCAAACAAGGACTAGTCAGCCGCACACAGAACAGCGCGTGATCACTTTTTGTGAGTTTTCAGTTACTTCTTCAACAAATGAAGAGTGTAATGTACATTAAAGTTGTGTTCAGGTATAAAGTGGAATGAGTGGAGACAAAAAAGAAAATGTGAATAGTCATGAAAGGAGCTTAACAAAGCATGCAGTAACTGACATGGGTAGTAAGAGTGTGGAATTAGGCAGAAAGAAGTAGTAAAGAAGTATTGTTTTGTTCAGTCTCTTCAGAGATTGGCCTTTTTATGGAACAAGCCAGGAAGCCAACTGAAGAAGCATGATCAGATCCATTAATTAGCTTTAGAAAATCTTACCAATAGAAGTTAGTTTCCAATCACAACAAAATCAAACTACTTTTCACATTTTTAATGAAAGATTCTTGCATTCCACTGCTACCCAGTAACTTAGAAAGTAACAGGTGTAATATTTTTTAGTATATGTATCCACATAGTGCCACCAACAAAGGAACGGATTTACACAGCCAAACCCCACTGTACATAACCACAATACTGTCCCATTGAACACAGTTCAGAATACCAAACTATCTGGTGTCACGCTGGCAAATGCTTTGGTGAAGATCAGTAAATAAACTAAGGATTTAACTCTTTGAGTTGCAGCTACATTACGGTAAAGATAGCAACGGCTACTTATTCTTCAGTTTTGGAATCTAAGCTAAGCTCCAGGTGTAGTGCAGCAAGAAATTTTTACTATGGTCAAGTGTTGCGTATTAGACTAGTTACAGATATATTTCATCTTTCTCTGAACTTTGAGTCTGAGCTTACACTGAGTTGTCAGGAGTATTACTCAAGCTTGCAATTTTTAAGTTTTGCCATCTGACTTACAGAATTTTTGGTACCTGAAGAGTTTTATAGTCATGAATGAGGAAATCTGATAGAAGAGGCTGAGTTACCAAGTCTAAAGAGAGACAGAGACCGTTTTAGTAAGCTTTTCAGCATACTGCTGCTGCTGGCTCTTAACCTGCGTCTGCATCAACATTGTTGCTATGACCCCAGCCATTCCCGAGGGAAAAGGATTCAGTTATAGTGAATTAATGATACTGGAAATGGCACCATGGCCTAGGCAGAGAAATGACACTATTTCTATTGTTATCTGCAACAGTTTTATAAGACTGTAAGTAATATAAAATTATACAGCAACTGTGCCCTTAACAAACTATTGTGCCCTGTTGGTGGACACTATCCAAATTAAATCGAGGGGGAAGGAATAGAGAGAACATTGAAGTTTTAAGGAGAGAGTAGTACATACTCTGTGCAGTGCCAGTTCAGATCTATACTATAACTGTGTTTCACTAGTTACTATGATTTGCTATTTGCATATCACACCTGTTAAATAGACTGAAGAATCCAGAACATTTTGGATTTTTTACAGTTTGAAGGCTAAGATGTCTATAGTGGCTTGGATGTGTACATCAATGATGACTCAACATTTAGACCTAATTCGGGAAAGGAAAATGAAGAACAGACGCTTACTGGGCTTAATCAACACTCATACACAGTTTAAGGAGCACATGGAATAAAATACTTGGGTTTCATTTGTGTTTTCCTTCAGTAAATAGCACTAGTGGATGCACAGTTCTTTTCTGTCAAAGATCTTAAACTGTCCTTCAACTGTGAGTCTCTTTCTGTGGCAAAGTAAGGCACAGAGTGGTGTAAACAGCTTGCCAAGCAACCAGTGGCAGAGCCAAAATCGGAATTCAGATTGCCTGCCCACCTGCCTTCCTTCTACCCTTGTTGCTGAGCAAGTTACCCAACATGAGAGCTTTTCAGATGGAAGAACAAAGGAGCAAATAAAGGAGTGAAATTAAATATAAGCAAAGTGAAAATGACCAGTACAAGAGTCCAAATAAGCAAAATGTGAAAAAGAAACAGTAAAAACATTATAAAATTAAATCAGAGATGACAATAAAGAAGTAATTTCCATTTTAATGCACGACTGCTAATGGTGTGTTAATGATTTTCCTCATATACACAGGGCTTTGGTCCAAAACTCTGAATGAAACCATTGATGCTCTTTCCATATATCTTTTACCAGAAGATATCCGTGCTCCTTAGCCAAGGTGCTCTTTATTTTTGTTCATTTTGCTTGCCTGTTTTCACTGCGTGTCATTTCAATGCTGAGGAAAGCATCAGCTTGACAGCTTCGCAGGCTAACATTCTCTCTTTGCAGAGAAGGGAAGGATGTGCGGCAGCGGAGGAAGCTTGCTACAACAGCTCTCAGCTGCATGCCTCAGCTCAGCTCAGCTCTGCCCCGAATGAACCCGCTGGCATAGCTCCGTCCCCCTTTGCTTGTAAGAGAGTCAGTTAGGGACAACGGCAATACTGGTTTCTGTGATGCTTTTTCTGCTAGAAACTGGACTCAGGCACAGTTCACATCATCCATCAGACTGCGTTAACATGGTAACAGTTTCTAGTCACTAATGACCTGGGCCGGATTTGACTGGGCAACAGGCCATAAACAAGAAAGCCTCTGTAAACCATTACCAGCTCCTCTGAACCATTCAAACCTCTGTAATGCTAGCAAAAAAAGAGGCACTTTTTAAAATAAAGCTTCTCACAACTGACAGAGAAGCAGTCGCCCCCGCACACACCTTATTCACTCACTGTACTAAACTGGCATTCCTTCAAGAACTGGGAAGGGCCCAGAGCTGCTGATTCAAAGACATTTGGAATAAGAATTCAAAAATTGAAGGTTTTTGTTCCTTTCTGGCTTCTTGCTTCTTTCCTTGGCCTGCTCTGCCTGCCCATGCTGAATGTCAATCAGCAGAGCAGTAGCACCTTCGCAAAGAAGTCCCCACTATCTTGGCAAATACATTAACAAGCATGTGAAAAAAAGCAAGGTTTCCATACTCCAAGGAATAAAAAGCTGGTTTAGAGTGGTGGAGCTGAGCGACAGACAGGGACAAAGGGTCCGGAATCGATAAAGTTACACAATCTTGTCTAAACTATAGCAGACACAGAGGTGTCTTTTTTCAGAAAAGACTTCTAAATGATCCTGGTAGTGCGTCCACAGCTTATTTCCAGAGATATTTGCTTACATCAACTATCCCTGGAAAAATTCCCATAAGGAAATTGCCAGAATCAATTGCTACTTGCACTTGCAGAGAATTGCATCTTACGTCAAAGTGGTTGTGATCAACCCAAAGCATTTCTCAAAAAAGGCAGTTGCATTTTTATTCAAGTCTCTGCCACCTTGTAATTGACAGCTATTTGATGTTCAGTGCCATCTTGGAATGAGTAACAGCTCAAAAGTTTATTACGAATTTCTTATGAATCTGTGGTTAGGACCAGCCTAAGTGAGCAAACAGAAAAAACTGATTTGAATTCAACAAATTCATGTTTCCCTCTTTGATGGTCTGATGAAACTGGATCATCTTGATCTTTTCTAACTACTGAATAGCTGGGAATCTTTCTTCTGCAACCTGTCAGTTTGACAGCTACATTTAAAAAAGGAGCTGTGTTCCTGATGATTACCATATGAAGCTCTAAGTGACTGAGCATTTCATCTTTCCATTTTAGCAAGCAAGTGTTGTATTTACTGTGTTTAGTAACATTTGCAAGGTCAATATAACAGGATATTCCCTACAATTATTTAAATTATTAATATAACATTTTGAATCTTAAATACAATGGTTTTAAGATGGCTGGTCAAATTCTGCAGTTACATTGATTAAAATCCTGAACAATTCTGTTCACTTCATGAAATTCACTGCAGTTTCAAGCATCTGTAACAGGGAAAAGAATTTACCTATTTTTATTTTTCTTTGCATTGCTAAAACAGAAAGAGAAAACAACAGCACTCAGTAGTGCTAATATGAACCCTAACACTGTCTCCATTGGGATGAGGCATACTGTAATAAAAAAATATTTAATCTTTCAAGGCTAAATCATGTTCAACTATCCCTGTTACACAGGCAGGGTAGGCCTCTCTGAGCAAGCATGAGAAGAGGTTTGACTGTTCTTTGGATTTCTTCAAGTTTCCTGCTAGATCCAACCGCAACAGGAAACCGGGGAGTTGAGCAATAGACCTGGCACAATAATCTCATTGATCTCTCAATTATTTCTGCTAAAATAAAGAAAAATAAAGATAGCAAAAGGAATTGGAGAAATCCAGATATGCTGGCTTGTGTGTGCATTGTAGAAATGATTAAGGCAGAGCGAAAGAACATCAAATGGGATAATGTCCCCGCGTGATTATCTTCAGACTACTCTGATTAGTGAGAAATAGTAGAGAGGTGGAGATCTATACAAATGTCGTTAGACCAAGGGTTGTAATGGGATTTAGTGACGTGGCTACAGTCATAGCTGGTTCCCTTGACACAGCAAAACATGGTGTTTTCACATTGTTGGTTCACTACTGTGCTAAAAAGCAAGCATCCAACATAAGTGTGTGTCTGTATGACTAGGCAAGCAAGGCGTTGATGCTTATTTGCACCACTTTGTATTAACTTGATGACTTAAATTGGCACAAGGAGAGTTGGGACCTAAGACAAAATGTACTTCAAAACACTGCAACAGTGCAACGCATCTTGATCTTTCCAGCACACAAAATAAAGATTAATTCCTTTTCCCACTGTTGCCCTTCCTGTTTTTCTTTCGTTCCCATTCACCTTGCTTCATCTTCAGCTCTCGCAGGCCAGGCTATCACTGGCTTCCCTCGGTGGCACCTGCTGGGGGATGTTTTCTGCAGCAGGCAGCAGCTTCTGCTGCATAGTTTTGTTTCAGGGGATCACCAGTCACAGTCATACTGGCTGGGCTCCAGCTGGCCATCCTAGTTCTGAGATTGCTTTTTCTGGCTATCTGTCGGGCAGTCCTCATCCCCTAATAGGGCAATTTTTAACTCTTCTCTCAAGGGAAGTAGCAAGAAATAAACTTTCTTTGGGATAATGAGAGACAACGCTGCTTGCAACCCTGTAAAACTTGTGGGGCTGTTTTTGTAATCTTAGTTATATCTCGGTTAATTTAACCCCGTGGTCTCGGTGATATGGCAGCACCTCATCTACTTCAGGGCATCACAGGAGAGCCAGAAAACAATCTGTATGAAATTGCCCCAGTCCTTTTCTACTCTTCAGCCATTTAAGAACGGCAGAGACCCTCTTTGATGACTGGAGGATAGGAGCCTGGATATGTTCAATGCAGCCATCTAAATGCGTTCATAAGCAAATGGATTTTTGTTATGAAATGATAGTTTTATGAATAACTGAATCTTAATATAATTATTTCCAACCAACTTCCATCCATCAATAAGATCAATACAAAAAGACATTCTTAGTGAGTATATAGGACAGAATGAGGTTAACTATTTGAAATCTTGGTTGGCAAATCCATATTGGTGATTAGGTTCTTTGTAGACTAATTGCAGCTGATCTTTTTAGCATTTTATGGTATGTCCGTCATCATCAATCTACAAAGCATATGAATACAATTTTCTGTTTTACAACCTTGATTTAATTTCATTTGTAAATGCTAGGAAACAAATTTAGCAGTGTCGTGCAACTGATGAGCAAGGCTCTGAAACACAGTGCACAAAAACATAGTTCCTCTAACTTCTATCCATCTTCTGGAGGACACAATGCAGTTACTGTTTGCCTTCTTTCATGGTCATATTGTTCATATCAGTGGGAGGACGCTCCCTCATGACATATGACTGGCAAAACATCGGTGTGCATTGAAAACAGATACTCTGCAACACTCTTCAAACGCTCTGCATCTAAGCAGAGATGAATGGAATGAAAATGTTCTCAGCCTAAGATAGGAAAGGGGGGAGATGGTTCATAGACTTCAGCACTTCCTTGAAGGCCTTCACAACATAAATAGTAAATTATGTAACTGATACGCTTGAACTCATTGAGAAAGCAAGGAACCAAGTCCTCAGCACTGGTTTTGAGTGATCATTTAACAAAACAGTTTCTGTGATCATTTTGGTTTTCTACAATATTTGTAAATTCACAAGGGAAGGAGAGAGCTTATGCACAGAAGACAGTACTGTGCTTTCTGTTTACTCTGGACACAAAATAATACCCAGAGCTTCCTCTAAAAGCCTGCTGAGAACATAGACTGAAAGAGAGCCTCCAAGAGGAAGTACTGAAAAGTAAATAGGCAGTGCCGGCAACGCTGCTGAGGCTCACTACAGATAGTCAGTCAGTGTGTCAGAGTTTTGGTTAGTACCCTGAACGTAAGCCTGGGAGACAGAAATTGCCATATAATTCTTTCTGCAACATATAATTACATTCTTAACCTCTTTGTCTTTTTTTCCTTTTTGATAAAGAGGAAATAATTCATTTCCAGGAATATAAGTGGCTTTAATTCACTTGGATCAAGCCTCTTTTTTTTTTTTTCTTTTTCCTGATTCAGTGCCTGACTCAGAACCATCATTCTTATTGCTTCTGTCAGACTATTCCACATTTCCCAGTGGTTTTCACTACTGCAGTTTGGAAGCACTCTTTGTTCTTATAGTCCCAGTGCCTACTAAGGCTTTTCTTTTCATGTTCTTTGACATTTATTCCCTAGGAGCCGGATCCTTGTGTCCTCACATGTGAGCCAAATCTCCCAATGAATTTGCAAACGTGCAAGATCAGCAACTTAAACAGTTTATTTGTTCTTCAGGGTTCTCTATGTTCACAGGAAAAAGGACGCCTATAGGCAAACACTGCATCACTAGGTTTCATCTTCACAAAAAGGAAGCTTAGAGAGGAAGGAAGGCACAAGAGTGCGAAGTTAACGATTAAAAAACAAAACCCAGCCTTCTCAAGTTTTTCCCTGAGAGGCTAGTGGTTACGGATGCAGTTATAGGACACTGAACTTACATGCTTCTTGAAATACATCAAAAGACTCCTTCAGCTGGGTTGGCACAGTGTCAGCAGTAATAGCTGATTCCAGCATGTTGTCAGAATAATATAGATCTTTGGATCTATTTTTGAGACATCTTTCAACTTGGATATCTATACTACATTTACATTTAGGAACCTAAAATTTCTAATGGCCTGACATCTCAGGCTTGAAAACACTGCCTGCTCCCATTTACTTCAGCTTTGGTATCTGCGTCAGAGAATGCTGGCCTGGCGTGTTAGAAAATGTAATGTATTCAATTTATGTCCTACATAAAAGTTGAGATCAGCATCAACGACTAGATCCAATCTGCAGCTTTAATTCAAGCAGCGCTGCTGACAACACTATTTCTGTGGATAAGGACTCTGTTCCACAAACTTACATATTAGACAATCTTCAAATTTCACTTTAATGCGGATGTTCCTCTTCTGATGTCAGAAATTTTATGGCAAGTAGTCTTGGTGACAAGCCAAGATTTGACACGATCTATCTAATCGTGTGTAAATTTGTGGTGAGGCAGTGCCATTAATATTTTCTTATGCAGTAGAATGAAAACCTTTTCTTGTTCTCTGTCTGCTGTGCACATATAGGACAGAGCTATTGCTATAGACTCATGTATTTTGCAGCCAGAGAGATTATTCTAATCTTTTAGTCTGACATTTTACAAGAGTCAACCATATTCCCTAAGTAGTTCCTACATCAGATCCTTTAACTTGCCGATGTTGATTTGGATTACATGTGTGTAGTCTTACGTAGACAAACCCTCAATTTACTGAGCATGTGAAATACCACATTTCTTGTCTAGATATACTAATGCTTAATGACCCACACTAATAGACACATATGCCTCATTTCCAGTCTGAATCTATCTGGACTCAGCTTCCTGCTATTGGATCTAAATACATTCCAGGCATATATCTTACTGAATTGTCCATCATTTCAGTGTGATCTAGCTTGGGATATGTAAAACTGATAAATATGTACTTCCACAGGTGTTTTACAAAGACTTTTACCCTAACTTTATTGATTATTTAGGTCCACCATCCTTAGATATTCTACAAAAATCAGGTAGACCCATTCACAGTCATTTACACAGTTCAGTTTTTTACACTGCTTCTATTTAAACCAAGAGAATTTCCATACACAGCAGGTCCGTTTGCACACAAAAAGTACAGCACAAGGGTTTGAACGCTGAGCTAAAGTCAGAACTAAGGCTCAGATAATTTGACCTCTTGCTGACAGTATTTTGTACACTCCTTTGTTTAACCTTGAAAACAGAACAGGCAAGACAGTGCCATCACCTATAGATACCGCAGTAAATGTATGCCACGTCACCACTACTTTGTCAGCATTCCAGCAGGAAATTATATTTTGTAGAGGATATTTTACCCTATTGGCATTATAATCAGTGTCAAGGCCACCAGTGAAAGCATTAAGCAGACAAAAAGTCTGCCAGAAGATCTCAGTTATTTGTGCTACTGCATGTACCTTTATCCTTGACAGTATCCCCCAAACCAAGAGAGAATAATCTTTTTATGAATAAATTACTTTAAATTCAGATAAATGCATGGTAGAGCAGTGAAATGCTCTGGAATACTGAAACAGCTTGTGAATGGAAAAATCATTCGCTAGTACAAAATAAAGGCGTTGCTGCATTGTCTGCAGGAGATAGCAACATTCAGCCTTCTGGGGGATACAGCAAGGAAAATTTAACGCAGCAGCAAATCTTTCTAAACAATAAGTCGTATGCATTTTATGTTGTAAAAACTTCCCTGTATTTCTATTTCTTATTATCATTCTCTTTCAGATGCTACTCCTTCAGGTAGTTTTAAGGAGTCACCTAAAAATAGACCTCTTCCTAAAAAAAATAAATCTCACAAACCCATGCAAAGAGGAAAAATTCTTCAGTAAGGTTTTTTTATTATATTATATTTTGCCCCTCCAGCCACCACTATGGTGGTGTCACATTCATGACAACCACCACTGAATATAGAATTTCTTCCTTTTTTTTTTTTTTTGGTGCCTGTTTTGCAGACTGAAGAAAATGACTGCACATCAGTTTGCACTCAAAACACCACACTTGCAACTAAAAGGACAGGATATTATACCATTAAAAATAACGTTCAGTATAATGGTAAAAATTTTGTGACTGACAGATGAGCACCTTTTGAGACAGAAATTCTCATTTTTAAAGGACGAAAGGGACTATCACAATCACTGTCTGAATTCCTACATAACAGAGACAATGTAATTTCACACAATAATTCCTACATCAGTCCTCTGCCTTCTATCTGCCCCAAAAACTTCTACTTTACATGTCACACCCCGCGAACAAAAGACCCAGGGATTCTTCAGCTTTATCCACAACAATTATCAAGCAGATTTACAAAAAACATTATCAGCAACAAGGCAGAATCAAATCCTGGCTCTAAACAATCTTGAACACAGATGAATCAGCACAAGGAAATAATGATAGGATGGGAGTATCTTTTAGAGACATCATCTTTTACAGGATGAACACAGGGTAAAATCAAACTATTTTATACTTCACAAAGTTCATGTAATTGGATCTTGCAAAATGGATAAATACTTTAATGGATATATTGCTTCATTAGCATGCACTCTGATAACCTGCAGTACAACATCCATCAAGCTCTTCATTCCCTCTGGGGAAGGCTGCTGCAAGTGGTTGACAGAGACGTGAGTCAGGCTCAGTAGGATCAGCAGACTTGCGTTTTTAGCTTGTGTACAGGCTGCAAACAGGAAACAAGGCAGTTTGGGGCCAGGGCACAAAAGTTGGAGGGAGAACAGGTTGTTCTCCCCGATGAGGAGACCAGTGCTAGTTATAAATGATTTCTGATGTTTCTGAATCACCACGAAGCTGTTGTAGGTGACTCCAAACAGGTGAGAAAAAGATTATACTTTGGCCAAGGGAGTTTCAGGCCCGCGGGTTAGCATTTGTAACTTGGAATGAGAATCTCTGGTGTTTGTCTGGAAGAGTCATGGCTTCATATTGGTACCGCTGCCTGCCCTTAGACGGTAAGTTAAGAAGTGTCGAAAAGACTAGTATGAGTAGCTCAGGTTAGAAAATCTTCTAACAGCACTGATAAGCCTAGTTGAACATTTCTGTCCATGGCCTAATTAGTACAGAAAACCCAGGATGAGATTTTCAAAGGTTGTGAGATACCCAGTCCTATGTTAAGATTAACTTTCATGTTATATTGCTTCTGTATTTATATATGTTTTCTTTATTCGATCAGGTTTAATTTTGAGCAGCTTAATATCTGAAACACCTTGCTAGTACCACAGAAACATTAAACAGAAGTCTACATTACAAAACTGGAATTAAGTTAAAGCCTGCAAATGTGACCTCTGTCCTCAAGCCTGTCTTAGCTCATAGATCTGTAATCAAGGCCTAAAGGTCGTAAGTGGTGTCAAAAGAACTTGCACCAAATAGTCCCAAAACACATGCTGAGCAAGATACTTTCTTGAACTTGGAGACTGGAAGCACCATTTATGTCTGTATATAGTTTTTACTGTACATTATTTTTTATCTTTTGAACACTTCATTTTACAATATGAATACTGCTTTTTGTTTTATTTTTTAATAGAACAGTGATTATACTGGCAGTAACACTGACATCATTCTCGTGCTGTGAATCCCATAGTTACATTAAGAACTGCAAAACACAGATTACTCAGATCAGATAACCTAACCAGTGGGAAATAAACACAAAAAGCTCACTTACCATGACAGTTTTGGAATTGCACCAGGGATGAACTTGTCTCTGTGGGCTCTCCCAGCTCACAAGTCCAAACGCATCATCTGCAACATTTGCCAGGATTGCAGTCCAACGTTGTTGCCCTTGCATTGAAATAAAAAGCCCCTCAGCTGAGCTCTCTCTCTTTACCTTCCCATTCACTAGTGGTTTAAACCGACATTTGATTTTTCTATTCTGTGTTTGCCTGTAACTATTTTTAGCAGCTAATAACTGACACCCTAGGGAGCATGATGTCATCACACTTCGCACTTAATGGAGCTCTTGAAAGTCAAAACCAGACAGCAGCAGCTGTCATCATGGTGAGCTGGCTCATTAGGCAAGGGGTAAGGGAGTGACACCACTAGAGCCAAGTTCAAAAGACCAAACAGGAAGAAGTTCAGTAAGATCTCAAATAAAGAATAGCTCTTTCTTTTATAAGTAATCTGCAGCCAAGATTTAAAAAATTGTATGTATTTTTTGAGGATGCTGAATACTTTTCACAATACTAATAAAAATGCAGTCTTACTGGCAATTCTCTTGTCAGTGTCACATGCAAAAGTTTTGTGGACTTTTGGAATTAACACCGGACATCACAAAAGAAAACTACTGATCAGGTAGCAATTGGCAGCTTTGTTAGCAATCTCAGCAGAGAGGCTAAGGACTAAGTGATCATGGACACTGAACCTATCCATTTATCAATATTTGCTCCCAGTATATTTAATAATTCATTGCCCTATAAACCTCCATTTGGTTGGGTACATGAGTAATTTCTAATTTCCCTTCAAAAGATGAAGCTTCATTCCCTTGCTCATCCTGTAGCTCTTTGCACCTCTCACAGTTTAAGTTCATTTGTCTGAAAACAGCTAAACATGACTGTAGAAATACTCAAAAAGGAGTTCACACTCCTTGTAAGATAGTACTAATATTTTCTTCTCTCTGTTAAAAAACTCTCACCTTCCAGGATTGTGTTATCTTTTCTACCATAACTACATTCCATTGCCTAATCATATTCATCCTTCCATTGACAAGTACACTCAGATTTGTTTCCGCTTCTGTTACTTCCAGTTCATAAATCCCCAGGTTATAGATGACGTTATTACTGAACCCAAAGTGTATGGCTTCGTACAGTATGCTACTTACTTATATGACATCACCAGTAAGCTAGTAAAAAAGTTAGTCTAATTCTTTTTGAACAAGAACCCAGTCTTCCTCAGCATTGGCAGTACCTCCCAACTTTGCCTCTTCTAGGAATTTCACTTCAACACACCGGTAAATATATTAAATACAACAGGTCCCAAGACTAACCCCACAGAAACACCACTAGTAACATTTCTCAAGCCTCATCACTTTCTTTTGAATGTTACTTTTAGTCAGCACTTTAGCCAGCTCACAATTCTTGTGTTCACCACCATCATTTCCAAATTCCAGAACAATTTCCTGTGGGATATGAGCTACTGGAATCTAAGTGGATGAAGCTCACTTTTATTACTTCTAAAAATCAATTATCATATTGAAATATATTGAGCATTATGATCTACCTGTGATAAAAACAGTGGTGTAATTTATTCCAAAATAGGTCTACACTTCCTATTTTCCATATACAGGGAAAAAGAACAAAAAAACAACTTCCCAAAGAAGCCCAACAAAACAAAACAAAACACAGACTCACTACAAACCTATTATTACTGCAGTTTCTTCAGCAATCTGGAAATTATCTGTATCACCTAAATTTGTCTTACCAGTAAGCTTCGCTTCCCTGCCAGCAGCTGTAATTTCTAGTGCATCATCATAATTCGTATGATAGAATTATCACTGCTCTCATCAACTACACTGATAACGGAGGTTAAACATTCATTTCATATGTGGGTCACAGCTACCAAACTGTTAATCTGTATCCTAGCCTTTGTAAAAGGCATCCCACTTCCTTCTTATTTGACCCTGAATATAAATTTTATACGCAGTACAAAATACCTTGTTTTGTGCGTACATACAAGTTGTAACAGTTGCTTGTGCAAATGACAAGCATCAATCCAGTGACCTAACCAGGAATACCAATTACTGAAGAAATGGTGTGTGATATATTCATTCAGGAATATCCCTTTATTAACAGTTTTTTTTCTTTCTCCCTAAACGCACTTGACACCTTGAGCACCTGGAATCTCATGCACATGGCTGAAATTCACATGAAACATTTTTTTCTCTATGAACAATTAAACATTTAGAATTTACCTTGGATTTGGTTCTTTCTTAACTATCAGACAGTAACCTCCTGAGGCAAAAATCTAAACAAGGATGTTCTAAATCTCCTTAGCATGTTGGGTGCACAGTCTCTCAAAATCCAAGATGAAAAGGTCCCTTTCAAGTATCAAAGATGATGTCCCCTAGAGAATCATGCTGTGCTGCTTTTGCCCATTCCTTTGAAAGGCTATATCAGGAAACCTCCTGTTATCAGTCACATGAAAAATACCAACTCGTCCCCAAAGATGAGCTGACGTCAAAGAGGGACATTAAAGGGTCTGTCTAAACGCAGCTGAAAGGCTTCTTATAAGCCACAGTGTAGGAGCACCCACATCAGACAAGTACAGAGGAATTGCTGGCACAGAAATAACAGAGTGACACAGTAGTAGGTCTAAGGATGTGGAAGCATGCTGCTCACCAAGAGTTTTGCCTAGAGAAGAACATGTTTCTACCTATGATTGCTTATTCTCTCCTCACAGTCAGAAAGTACACCAAAAAAAGACTGAAAAGAACAGTAAAGCTTGACAATGGTGCAATGAGTAGATTTGTATGTGTGTGTATTTTCTTTGGCATTAGAAGAGTTTAGCACCAACACAGATATAGGTTGCATGCATTTTAAGGGCTTGGATTAATTCATTGTTTACAAATACACATCAGGGAAACAGAAATTTTCTCTGCACAAAACACACATCCATGAACAGTGTTAGTATATTTTCCATTGAATTCATGACATTTCTCAACGACAGGGTTGAGGATATTTTGTGTCTCTAAGTATAACTTTCCGAGGTCATTTATTACAGTAGTTATATTTAGAAGTTAAAGTCTACTTGCTAGAATTTTAAAATGCACTTCCCTTTAGCTGGCTTTGCTACCATGTTGCTCATTTTTTACAAATGTTTGAGTGGTTGACTGAACAAGTCTTGCTTTATATAGTTACACCATTTCTTTGTTTGTCCTTGTGTTCTTTCCCTTGAGATTTAACGTCCACTGCTCGCCCCACATCAACCGAGCAGGTTACTTTGTCGCAGAAGGTGATCAGGTTTGTCAAGTACAATTTGCCCTTGGTGAATCCGTGCTGGCTTTTCCCAGTCACGTGTTTCATTTGACTTGTGATAGCTCCCACGGAGGATTCATTTCATAACCTTCCCAGAGACTGAAGTAAGGCAGATGGGCCTGTAATTTCCCAGATCCTCCTTTAAGCCCTTCTTGTAGATGGGGGTGACATTAACCTTCCTCTAGTCTTCTGGGACGTCCCCTCAATCTCCATGACTTCTAAAAGACTATGGAGAGTGGCGTCGCCATGACGTCAGCCAGCTCTCAACACCCTCAGATGGATAACGTAAGGGCCCTTTGATTTGTAGGGGTCAAGCTCCTGCAATAGTTCACGTACCAACTCTTCCTTCACTGACGGTGGGTCTGTGTTTGCATCAGCCTGGATTTTTGTTCCCAAGGGCTGGGGCCCAATAGTGCTGGCGAAGTGTTGAGAACCTCTGCCTTTTCACTGTTGGTGACTAATTCACCTCTCCTGTTTAACAGTGAGCCAGTATTTTCCTTCTGTTTCTGCTTGTTTACATACCTGAAGAACCCTTGCTGGTTTTCTGAGCTTTTGCTTTTTTAACTGCATCTCTGCACACCCTGGCAATGCCCTTGTAGTTCTCAATGGGTATTCACCCACTTTTTCATCTCTGGTACCCTTCTCTTCTGGTTTTGAGCAGACACAGAAGCTCACAGTTAAGCCAAGGGGGACTCTTCCTCTGCCTACTTCCCTTACCTTTAAAGGGGATGAACCGCTTTTGTGCTTCCAGGAGAGTGTTCTTGAAAAATTCCCAGCACTCGCTAGCTCCTTTATCCTCCACGGAAGCTTCCCACAGAATCCCTCCTAACTGAGCTCTGAGCAAGCTGAAATTTGCTCTTCTAAAATCTAAAACCTTTTTCTTAGTACTAACCTTCAGCGAGCTCAGCAGGATCCCAGACTCCACAACACTGTGATCACTGCAGCCAAGGCTATCACGAACCAAGGTATTACAAAGCAAGTTTTCTTGGTTTGTGAGTAGCAAGTCCTGCTGTGCCTCATTCCTGGTTGGCACAACTGATATTTGTATAAGGAAGCAGTCCTCTATGCATTGCAGGAACTTGATGGATGACATGCGAGCTGCTGTATTGTTCTTCCAACAAATGTCTGGGCAGTTGAAGGCACCTATACGAACCAGGTTCTGTTGACCGAGAAAACTTAAGCGACCAAAGTATTGCTTTGTTGGCCTTATAGTCTTGGTTTGGAGGTCAGTAGCAGACGTCTACTGTAAGATCCCCCTCAGACACAACCCCTCTGGTCTTGACCCAGAGGCATTCCATAGGGTTTCCACAATGGTGATAGTTGACTTCTATACATTCAAGGTTCTCCTTAACATAGAGTGCGACTCCTCCTCCTCTTCTTCCTGTCTGTGTTTACAAAACAGCCTGTAACCATCCATCACGATCCTCCAGTCATGTGTGTTGTCCCACCATGTTTCAGTTATTGCCATGATATCATAATTTTCTGACTGGGTGCAGAGCTCCAATTCCTCCTGTTCATTCCCTAGGCTGCGTGCATTGGTACACATGCACTTGAGGTGGTTGGTCTTCTGGTTCTCATCTTGGGAAGCAGGTAAGGAACATTTGTCACTGCTTTGGTTGGCCTGGCTCATTACCTAGTTGGCTGCAATGGTGTGAGCCCCTTTGGACCCCACTCCCCGAGTGCTTCAGTTTAAGGCCTGCCTCACCAAGTTGGCTAGCCTGCTGCCAAAGATTCTCTTGCCTCTTCTAGACAGGTGGATCCTATCCCTCCCTAACAGGCTGTAGTCATCAAAGAATGTCCCATTGTCATAAAAGCCAAAACCCTCACGACAGCACCACCCATGAAGCCAGAAGTTGATTTGCATCATACATCTATTTCTGGCTACACCCTTTCCTCTAACTGGTAGAATGGAAGAAAAGATAACTTGGGCACCAATACTTTTCACTCGCACCCCCAGGGCTTTGTCGTCTTCCTTGATTCTGCCTAGGTTCCAGCTTGTGGTGTCATACCTGCCCACATGAAAGAGTAGGAATGGATAGTAGTCTGTGCACTTAGCAAGTTGTGGCACCCTCTCGGACCTTAGCTCCTGGCAAGCAGCATACCTCACGTGACGCCCTGTCAGGCCAGTGGTTGGGTGCCTCAGCGCCACTTAACAGAGAGTCAGCCACTATGAGCACTCATCATTTCTTTTTGCGGCATCCACTGTGTGCTGCTGGTACAGTTTCTCCTTGCAGACCTTGCTCATGGGTGTCTACAGCTGTTAAAAGCTTCATATCTGGTTTTGGTTGTAATGCTGGAAGGTGGGGACTGAAGCAGAGTCCTGCTTTTGTGGGTCACCAGAGACCAAGGTACCTCATTCTCTGTGGGGTTCGCCACATGAGCATGGTCCTGAAACCACTTCACTGTCTATGTCTCAGCCCCTCTAACACTGCGCAGCCTTTTAACTGTTCCCTGCAAGTCGGTGGCCTGACGCAACAGATCATCAACCTGCGCACATCTTTTGCAGGTACTTACTGTTTCTCCAGGAGCAGTGTCAGGGCACTCATCGCAACCTACCGTCTGTACTGAAGTCTCCTTCCTTACCAGTTCCATCTGGGTGGAAGCATCAGACATTTCAGGGGTTTTCTGTGTATTAACACTGGTTTTAACGCTGAGTTGAGTGCCCATCATCATGGCAGAGACCTAGAGCACTTCCCTGAGCTGCGAGGCTACAAGCAGGATGCACGGCCCTTCTCACATGCCTTTGCATGCGAACTGCTGTGCAAACTGCTGCAGCCTCTCGATCCCTGTTTGCACGCCTTGTTGCGCAAACTGCTGCACCCTCTCAATCTCTGTTTGCAGGTGGTGTTCGCAGTGCTTCCTAGGGCTGTTTAAATCTCCCACGCTTGCTCCTGGCAACACCCAAGCCACATCAGCCTCTCTGGCGAGAGCTGCTGGCTCCTGGTGGGGCTCTCTGCTCTTCCTTGGGTTTCCCTGACTCTAAGAACCCCCCTGCATGCCTCAAACCAGCACCCAGCCACAGGACTTACCATTGCCACAGCTACGTGCCTCACCGACCGAGTATTTACACTGTCAACCTGATTTTAAATATTGCACATACTTCCTGGTGACATTATCAGCTGAATTTGATCTTCTCTGTGTAAAGGGCCACTTAACAGGTGGAGGAAGTTTCTTATTACTTTATTTAGGTATGGTGAATCCTTATGCAGGAACTGGGATGAATGTCAGCCAAAACAAAGAAATCCTTTCTTGCACCATGAAACATATTAATGTCATTGTCCCCCTACTTCAGTTACGTTTAAAAAGAGTTTCCTATTAGTATTACCTGAAATTAGAACAGGCTTTTTTTAATGGAGATATATACAGGAAAAAAAAGCTAGTGCTTATAGTTTTGCATCCTGGTTGCATCAGTAAGTAAAACACACAGTGAGTATCAGGATCAAATCACAGCATCTGTCTGTAAAGACTTGCTGGTATAGAGCTGTCACCCACATGGCTTCTTGTCTTGTATTAAACAAGACAAGTGCAACAGAGAAACATGGAAAGTGTTAATAGTGCTGCAAGTCAGATGCAAAGGATAGAGAATTCAAAAAATCTTCTGAAGCTAGGCCTTGGAAGCAAAATTTTCAGTAATGACATTTGAAAAAAAGTATTTTTAACTGTAAATAAAAAATGTTAATACTTTGTGAGTTAAAAATTTTTCATCCATTTTAATGAAATGCCAGGTTTTACTTATATTCCTTTTCAAGTAATTACTGCTTTCTTATTAAATCAGATATGGCACAAAAACTATTGCTCTTGTTTTGGCTATGAACTATTCTCTATTTTTCAGAGATCTTACAGAACTAAACAGCACAATTCATGATTTTGCCAGGAACTTTTACAAAAGCCAATCCTGATTAAAGAAATAACCTCCCATCTCTAGGAAGGAACATAGAAAAGGAGAGTCCTTGAGTCTGTCTGACTTTAGATTTGGTTACAAACGCACAGATCTAAGCTACTCTCTTCCATTGACTTTATTTGTCTTTCAGACAAACTATTCAGCCTCCGCACATGAGATCTGAATGTCGTATCAAGAACAGAAAGAGGAGTCTGACGAGAAAATGGAAATTTCCCAAGGTGATGGCATACAAAGGAAGAACATTATCAATATAAGGTTTGTAGTCCTAGTTCTAAAGTTGCCTTTGCAGTGACCCTACATGGACTGGGATTTTACCACTGCTTAAGTTTAATACATAACTCAGGGGCTTAAAGTAGGCAGTTAGGTAAACTAAGTCTCCTACGTAATCAGTGAAGAGTGTCAGGCTCCCCTAGAGGTGCTTCAGAGCAGGAGCCATACTTGTGGATTCTGAACTACTTTCTGAGAGAACATCCTCTGCATTTAATCTCTCAACAGCCCCGGAAAATTTGTCTTCCTCGTTCAGGCACCTATGTTAGGCATGTAAGGTTAGGCAATAGGAACTGCCTTACACATCTCCTTCCCTGTGTTTCTGCACTCCATTTCTATTACTTGCACAAATTTTGCTGAAGCTAGAAGTAGCAGATTTTATCAGTGCACTCAGTGGTTCAAACCACACTCTTT
>NW_009627023.1:23627-45074 GCF_000690535.1 Cariama cristata
TCTGGCCGTTTGCATATCTAAACAACATCTCCGTCTTTGATCCCTCTAGAGAGCATGGGTTCTTAAATTTGACTACTTTTAGTACCTCATCTAAGACCATCTTCTCCAAGATGAAAGATATCCCTATCTATATAACATGAGATAATGATGCCTACGTATGTTTGTGAACTGTTTACATACCGCTGTGTGAAAATCCCTAAACAGGTGTAGCATATAGTATTTTCATAATTAGATACATAGTATGACTGTTAGTCTCCTGCATTTCACCTGAATATCAATTTATTTACTTCTTGTAATTTGTCACACCTCAGTAAAAATCAATTTCCCATTTCTGAGAAGATAGCATACCTATTCACAAAAACTCCAGTCTACTGCATGTCATCCCTCCTGTGATTTGTGGGCATAGAAAACACCAATACATTTTCTTTGCTGAGTGAAAAAATTCTGTAACAAGTAGTGACATGGAAGAGAAGGTTTAAACTTTCTGAAGCAAAAAAATTGTAATAAAATTCTTAGGGAAAAGCCAGTGCATTAAGCATGTGATGCCCTGCCAATAGAAACAAGTCTACGCAAATTATACAGATAGACAGCAAAGAGTGTAATCACTGTTTTGGGATCAGAGATGCAAGTCAGGAGGCTCCAGCAGCTTGGTTCCATCTCTCTCAGAGACCTTACTGGACACACCGGGTCTGGATCGAGCCTGCAGGTTATAGTATGGATCACTACCAAGTCTTTTAAAAGCGTCCACAATAGCTGGTAGCTACCCAGAAGAGGCAAGGCAGAGGGAACCAAGGCTCACTTTGTTACAGAGCAGATGTCAGTATCTCTCAGGGAGGTCACAGAGACGTAAATGGCTGCAGAAAATATTCCCAGTTCCACAGCAGTCACTTTACAATGGGAAACGTGGAATCTGTCATGCTAAGGATTTATAAAAGGGTAAAGACACACAATATACAGCAGAGTACGATATATTCAGGAATCCATATCTCAGTCCCTCTGGAGACAAAGTGAGGAATTTGCATGATACTGAGCAGATCTTAGGGGGCTGCTAGTGAAACCCTGCAGGGTATTCTGTCCAGCCATCCTCCCATGCAGGAATTTCTATTATTCTTAGCAGGGCAGTACCTGAATGCCTGCTTGAATTACTCATGTTTCTGCGATGCAAATCTACCTGGACATTTAGGCAGGAATTTTGTAGGAAACCACAAGGTAGGAAAATCTGAGCCTGGGTATTGTTTGTTTTGTTTTTTGAATTTCCTTTCTGGATTATATCATCACCATCTAAAACACTACTAGAAATTCAAGTCCAAGCCATGATGAAATTGGTTTCAGATGCACAGATGAAAACATAAATACTGCTTTGGTTTGATAGATGGGAGAACATAAGACCTGGACCTGGGTTACAAGATCTGGGTCTGCTCCCAAGCTGCTCATTGATCTTAGGTACTCACTTCCCTTTTCTGTGCTTCCATTTCTGTAAAATAAGGCCATGATTTTGACCTTCATTATAAAACACTTTCAGATCTGTGGATGAAAACTACTAAATAAGAACTAATTATTATCATTAGGTTGGATCCAGAGCCAAAACTCATCAGTTTTCTAGTTCAGCCTTACTTGTGACTATAATTATAATCTCATCAGAAGAGTTTAGCCTAAAATGGCAGAAATCTCCTAAGAATAATTCAGAGTATTTTAGTGCTGTTCTATTAGAAACCCTAGCTTTACTTGAAATTTGAGTCTCAACATGCAGGCTTACCTAAGCCTCATCCTCTGTGTGTCACCATAATTCTTCATAGCTGCATTTTGCTATTTAAGAGTTAGAATGCCCGAAAACAGAATTAGTATTTGCTCTCAAAACAGTTGTTTTTACTACAAACTGAATGAAAATAAAGCAGATACAAATGGACAGTTATCATTTCAAGCCAATTAGATTTTATAAAGCCATTCAGAAAATTGTTTAAAGTATATCCTGTGCTTTTGTAAGACCAAAAATATTACCCTTGATTCCATAAGATTTCAGTTTTTTCTTGACAACCCCACTGCTCCCTTTGGATAGCTTTTAGTCTTTTTTTTAGGCCTCTAACAGGCAAACTGAATCCTGTCTCCTGACAGCATACCAACATACCTATAACAAGAAAGTGTTATATGTGCTGAATGTTTCTTTTGCTATAAGTTTCAGATCAACCATTTGATGGTAAAAACACATTTTCTTTCTAAAGTTGAAACACTTCAACAAATATTGGTGCAATATATGTGCTTTATTATAAAGAAAATCCTTTTTAAGAAAGGGCTCTGAATTCACATTCCCAATCCAAACTGTGCGTCACTCTGAATTTCCTAGTCTGATAGCACTACTAAAATGCCTTCCAGAGATTAAACTTGGCCTTAATTCAGGTTTATCTGGCCAGCAGAGAATTAAGGAAACCCCACAGCAGAGCCTAACGGCTCTAACAGCTTCTATGCTAACTCCCATATTCCCTTCACATAGAAAGTAGCTGGGGAAGGAAGCATTCCTCAGAAACAAACGTTTAAGAGGAAGATGAAAGAATCCCCATCCAAAGTGGGCAATCCAGGAGTAGTTCAGCTCTAGACCATATTTCTTTTTAACCTCCACTGAACATTGATGATTGTAACTCTAAATTTCTAACTTGTTTTATGATGTTCTTACTACATTACATCATGCTACCCTGTGTATAAAAACAATGGAATGAAAGCCTCTAATTTTAGCTGTCAAAAGTTAAAGAATAAATGGCAGCAGAAGCTTTCACTTATAATTGCAGGATTTTAGGTAGCTACAGAAAAAGTTATCTTTTTTCTATGTGAACAAATGCTCAACCATTTAAGCAAAATTTCAGAAACTGTAAGAAGTTGTGTGTGCTTAAGAGTTAATGGTGAAGGTGTCACTATGCTCAGAAATAGAGCCGACTTTTCCATGTCACATTCAACTTATTAATAACCCAATTATTTCTGTCGCAATGGCACATGCCTCTCTCTGCTTTTTGTTATTGTTATGCAACTAGAATAGCTTTCAGAACCGCTTTCGGCTGAGCTTGAACAGGCAAACTATAAAATTCAGCTAGAATCAAGTTTTATGCTGAAATGCTATTGCAATTCAATAGTTGAATGTTGAGTGACACAGAATATGCAATTATGCAAGAAGACTGTTTGCAACAAGCTATCTTGGAAGTACTTCCATTTGTGGAGGATTTTTTCATATTCTGAATCTGAATACATTAAAAAGCCTCTAATCAGTTAATAGTCAAATCTGCAATTCTTAATTCTGAATCTCTTCTGTAACAAGACGAGCTTCTCAATTCTTGTGATTAACTCACAAACAAAGCCAAATACAAGAAGCTGGTTCAGAAAAATCAATGCAGGGAATCATTGCCAGTTTTCTCATAAATATTTCTCCCTTAGAAACCACTGAAATTTACACTCTCTTTATCATGTGCTGTATAGGGCTATACACAATTACAGCACTTCCTACATGAAATAATACAGACCTGGGTAAGATCTTGCATAAACAGATAAAAAAATTATATGCAACCTCCTGGCAAATTGGCAAAGTGGTCCTTATGCTTACAAAATAGTGCATCAATCTAATCTAATCTCTTGTGTTTACACATGAATGACAATATTCCTGCAAAGCTGCTTTGTTTAGCTGTGTATTTTCATGACCTTGAAGCTCACGATAATGTATTTTTTATTCTATTCAGTATCTTCACACAAGGGTATCTACAATCATTATAAAAAATCTCCAGTCAGAGGAGTGGGAAAAAAAAAAAAGGGGACTTCAACTGCTCAGTTTCTAAATTAAGCTACATCTGAAGTTAAAAATAGCCCTTCCGCCTGAAGATGCTATGCTGCCTGAATTTAAATAGCCTGTTTCTTTCCCTGACAAGATAAAATTTATTGTGCTCTCTGCTGCTGCAAGAAATGCCTTCTATAAGGAGGCTACCTTTTAAAGTCCAATTTCACTTCACCTAAGATGACAAAATTAAATACAGTCAGTGTTCTAGCCAGGATGTGTATCAATTTTCCCATAGATACATATCTCAAATTTTACTAAATAGACCTAAAAATATGCATGTGTATATGTGTGACTTTTCCTAGCTCTTTCTGCAGATTTCTCCAGGAAGATCTATAGTAAGAATATATTGCCTGAAATGCAATCAGATTTCTACAATACATGTCCTAAAAGTGCTTGCGCCTATCCCTATCAACCTCTTTTGTTTTCATTTACTTTCATATATATATTTCTAGATGTTTCATTGCTGATTCTAGATAAAAAGAAGTATTAGATACAATTACACACACTATACGTGAAATGGTTTACTCACTTTTTTTCTCCAAAGCATTGAATGGAAAAGAGTAGAAACTATATTCCATTTCTCTCTGGACCTAACACAGAGCCCGCATCAGGATATCTATCCTATCCATGTTCCTACTGTGATCAGAGGCTGAGTGGTCAGAATTAAATTATGCAAGGCCTGCTTGTGCTACTCATATAGAGTAACTCAGGCACTGGCTTTATATTGCATGCAGATTAGAAAGGTAAAAATTCTTTTAAGCCATCCAGCCCCTTCTCACCAAAGCACGTTAATTTTTTTGTTAAAATTTCTAGTGCTCCAACCAGCATAGTCTTAAAGTTTCAAGTACTGTAACCATGCTTGCCCCTGGGAAACTGTTAATTTTCCTCAATATTAATTCTAAATTTACTGTTCCTTAATTTCATAATTTTGTGAGGATTAAAATTAATCAGGTTCACTTCTACATTTTAGGCAAGAAAATAAGAAAGGTACATTCTAATGCACAAAAATGAAACTTGAATCTTGCTATATTGAGACAACCCTACTTTCCCCTTCTTTGCTAAATTGCATATTTTATATGAGCACTCCCAAAGGAATAGCACAGAAAGACTCAGGAATAAGTAAATGAAAGATGAGATGGATATAAGTACTCCTCTTACCCCCGAGCAAGACTTTCACATTGCAGTCAATTTGTGGACTAAAAGCCTGAAAGATCCCTGAAAGCTTTATAAGCATCAATAATATTTGCAATGATGTAAGCCAAAGGCAATGATCTAAATTCTGCAGTCCCTAATTGAATAAAACACCCATTGAAGTCAATAGGAATTGCACTAAATTAAGCTGTACAGTATTTCAAGTCTATAGCCTTTTACATAATGTTACCACATAGCACCTACAAGGAGTTTTATTTGTATAGGGCAATGTTTGCAAGATGCAAGCCTCTGTGAAAGTAGACAGGACTGGAACACCCATATGTCATTCAGTTGTGCAGTTTCAGTTGAACCAAATGGCAGTCATCAATCAATGCCATGTTAAGGTAGGATACCTACTCACTTATCCAGGTGAAAGAAGCTATAAAGGCTACTTTGATTTATAGGCCTGAAACAGCAAGGTCACTCATGTTCTAAGGTGGACTGAATTTGACTCAAATTTTAGATAAAATGGAAAAGAAAATTAAATCCTTGTGAAATTTGATGTGCATGTCCATAGCCCATAATACTCAGAGTAATATAATTTCTCTAAACAAGTTAACCCAAGCTATTGTCTCAGCTGTTAAACACTTACCAATAAACAGGGACCTGTGTGGCAAAGTCCTACCATATTACAGGATAGATTATACAAGGTAACCTGTGTCAGGACTTCCAAGGCTCTGAGACTTCAGCAATAGAGTCCTTAGGTGTTACAGCCCTTACTCAGCTTTATTATCAAGCACATGAAGTGAGAGCCGCATGTGTTGCCACTGAGGAATCGGGAGAGGAATGAGAGTTGGTCTGCAGCACTGGCACTGCACATGGTTTGGTACCCCTTCTGCTTCGGGGGAAGACAGGATCATGGCTGCCAGAGATCATTCGCATTGCGCTGTGTCAGAGAGCTTCACAAAAGCATGTAATGAGTCTCCAGAATCACGTTTATGAGGCCTGAAGAATGTTGCTCTTTCCAAATGTGAACTACTGAGTCATCCTGTTCATGTGAGACAGACTGTATTCTCCTCCCAGAGAGCTCCTTTGAATCACTGTTAGCACCAGATAACAGATGTTGCTCTCCAGGAAAGTTTTTCATACAAGCTCTTATAATCATACAGATTATTTCAACTTGACCTTGTAACTACAATAGAAAAACAAGATGAACTGGAGAATCTCAGAGGGCTGTGTGTCATAGTACTTTGCGTATCTAAGTAACTAGGCCCTGAACAACTCAAAACACTACACAAAGAATAACAGATAACGTCCATAGTCTTATAAGGTAAATACTACTTACTCCCAGCTTATATATGGGAAGAAGCAAGTCCTGAAGTGTTTAATCAACTTGTCCAACATCATACGGTAAATATGTAACAATTCAGGCATAAGTGATCCCATGTTCAAAAGCATGTATGTCTCTTTGAAACTTAGAGCCTACAGATCTGCAATGAAACTCAAGTGACATCATTTGAAAATAGGACTAAAAGTATACATTGGAAGCTTTTAGTAAAGTGCTTTAAAATGCCCATCTTCTGGTGCCCACTTCTGTTTTAAACCACAAGACACTTTCTCTCTAATTTCTTGTTCAAAGTGAACCTTAACACGCACTTTAAAAGAGACGCTGAAAAGCACTGTAATACATACTAAATTTCAGTCTTTCCTAACTATGCATACTTCTGGTCAAGTAACAGTAAGGTTCCTTCTGCATGCCTTTATTGTGTTCATGGATTGCAGCTTTGGATGATAAAGCACATTTTCACCACTCTTTCAAAAATGTCAGTAACTGGCAATTTAAAAAAAATCAGACATTTATATTGCAACTATTCCTGTGCCTTCTGGTGCCACTTTAACTAAGTTCATGCAATTAAATTATTTCTCTAATGCTCTGAATACACGCATTTCATGATTTCACATCAGAGTTTTGGACTTATGTCACCAGATCCCAGAAGTAGTAGAGCTATGCTTATTCATAGCAGTGGACAGTTAGGCCCAGATAATGCAATAACAGCTTGGATTCCAAACAACTGCAACAAAATACAGAACCCATAGAGCTTTGGCTAGATAAAAATGAATTAGTAAATTTTTCATTAGATGGTCTCATTAATCACTACAATCACAAACTAAAACTCACAGTATTCCTTTAAAAAAGATACTGTTCATTAAAAAAAAACCCAAACACACAACAAGAAAGGTAATGCCCGATCATGGATAGATGACGCCCATCAGATAAAATAATCTACCAGGTCTCGGGAGAATTAACCTTTAACAGCAAAGGCCACAGTTTAGGCTGAGCTGTCCAGTACAGTGCTAGTACTAATAATACTGTTATCAATAATGATTTGCTTTGTCATACACTACATTCAGAAACTATTGTTTACTTGACGATTATTCACCTTCATTTATTTTTTGCCTTCTGTTTCTCAAGGGATGAGGTGTTTGTGCTACTCAATGTTTTTATATATTCTTACACTTATCCAGCATGTCTCAATCTTTCTAGGATAAGCACTGCTTCTCTTTCGTCATCCTAACTTGTCTTCCCATTCATGAGTATCTCCTTGTTTTCCAGCCTGTGCCATGCTTTTCCACCCTGGTCTGAAGCCTGACTTTTCGTCAGTGGATCAATTTGTGCTGTTGATCCTTTTTCTTCTTTTCCAGGTATTCAAAAGTAGAAGATAAAGAAACAACTGGAATTCACCACTCCAAAGTTTCCAGGAATAGACATGGCATTAAAAGGGTCAAATTGCTCAACAGCATTTATACTGTGTCACAGGTAAATACTGTGTCTCAAACTTCAGTGTCTGTCTCTATCCAACCTATCCTCCCCCAGCTTACCACCCCAAACCCTGCATACCAGCTTCATCAAGATGCTCTAGGAACCCTGTCCCTTCCTAGCCTGCTCCCTGGAGCTCTTGGTTAGTTTACTGCACTCCCCGTACAAGCACCTCTAAAACCACTTAGTTCCACCTAACCTTACAGCTTTCCTTCGTTACTCCCAGTCCATTTGCCTCCTGATTTCTCAGACTTGTTGCTGTGGAATTGCCTTTCTCCTGCATCACTCCTCAGAACCACAAATACCTTGCCCTAATTGTTGACAGACATTATACTGTGAACAACTCACAACGCAGACTTCATTCCCTTCTCCCTCCTCCTTTCAGCTTCCATCTCTGTCCCACTGTCTGAAAGTAAATGCTATTCTCGGCATAATACAGAGCATTTTCAAGTTGGAAAGAGAGAAATGGAGAAGCAGATACACAGGAAAAAGGTGAACAGAAAGATAAAGACTGAGGCTTGCTACCCACCACCTTCTCCAGAAAGGTTTACCTCTATCTCTCATTTGAAAACCTACTTTACCAATTAACATGCCTTACCTAGTTGTCATCATGTTATTTTTCTGTCATAAGACACCACCTAGTATAATACAAAATTATCTTTCTGTGGTTTTGCTTCCCAGATTACTAAAAATGGTGGAATCATATGGAATGCTGATAAACTAGGAACATTAGATAATGATAAATTTTCTTTGAGCATACTGATTTTTTTTTCCTGCAGTGTAAGCATTTAACTATCATCATTCATATCTTAAGCTGCTTAAAAGTGATATCCAGAACGTAGATGTCAAAAAAACAGCAACAATTTTTAGAAAGAGGAAACAGGTCTACTTTCTGAACAAACATATTTTCTCAACAGCCTGATGAAAAGATCATTTTCACCTCAGACTAAAACTGTCACTCTCAATTCCCTTCTCTCTCATATATTCACATCCAGACTCACTGCTGTGCTCCAGTTGTTTTGATAATGCAAAGCTATCATAAATACATCTGAACATATAGTAACATGTAGAATTTAGCAACTGGAATTTACCATGCTAAATTAAATGCCCCAAATGTATATTTCCACTGGGGAAAAGTGTAAGTCAAACTCACATTCTGTAGGCAATTGCAATAAGCAGGAAATAGACTGAAATAAATATATGTGTTTTATTGTGGTTAATATATGTCATGCCCATCACGACATGTAAGACTGCCAGGATGTGAAGCACATGCATATTAAGCAGCAAACAGTAATTCTGATGAGATGGTTACTATTTTGGACTTTGATACCTTAGCAATTCTACAGAAAAACAACCCAACAACCTTGTCAACTGCCCCTTTCTCCCACGAAGCTGGCACACAAACAGGGGACAGTACCAGCAAACATGATCTTGACTCAAAATAATTCCAAGGTAGTTCACTTAAAACAACAACAAAAAAACCCACCCCAAACCAACCACTTCAGTCATGTGTGTCATAACCCAGATTACATGTAAATACTTCATAGAAAGTTCTGAGGTCATTGGGAACTCCTGAATACATATTTTTTTTTTTTGCCTCCTTTCCTATGTATTATTTATGTGCTCTCACATGCAAAAGAAAAAAATTTGGGCTCATGCTGCGAGGCACTTATCACAACCAGCTTCCACTGACAGGATCAGTTCCAGAAAAAAATTCCGCCATCTGGAGGCTCTAGGCTCTATTTTTTTATTGCCCACAGGTGAGCAAAGAGTTAGTTTATGAGTCTGCAAGTGTCTATTTAATAGACAAAATTTAAAAACAACAGCAATTCAACATCTTATAGGATAGGGCTCAACTCTGGATTTTCAGTTTCCAGCTGATGTGGCCTATTATATACATACAGTACAATGAAGACTATTCAGAACTTCCCATTTGCCTTAGAGGCAACCACAGTTAATGCCCTGTAATCTGCATTACAACACACTGTGGGTTTTTTTGTTTTTAATTAATTCTTCTGAAAATATTTTTGGGATGAGTGGATGTGTATGGTGAATGTAGTGGTGAGAAAGGCTGTGGGATTCATAATTACAAAGAGAATAAAATCCTGACCTGCTGTATATGCAGCACTACTAAGATTTCATTGTTCCAATTAGGCAAAACCTCTCTGCTATTACTAATTTCAATGTCAGCTACACGTATAGCAAAGAAAATTGGTAATGATGCTCAATGTTTCGAATAAATCCAAACAGAGCTGTTAATAAAGTAGAAAAGAAAATTCCTCACTTACCTCAATAGTTGTAAGCTGTTATTTCATACTCTGTAAACTTTCACTCCCTACTACCTAAACAAAAGTTCTGCAATCTTGATGCTAGAATAGCTTTCAAATACATACTGCAGAATACCAAAAAAGAGAAAGCCTATGTTGTCCTTACTCGCAGGCATCTCTCCAGGGATGATTGGTCATTACCCTGGCAACCCTCACAAATGGCAAATGACGTAAAGAGAGTGGGAAAAAAGCCACTGAGAGCAGAAAGCACTATATGCATTATAGATAGTTCTGAGAATCCATGCTCATGTATGCATTAAATGGCTTCAGAGGAGCACAAGGGACCTTCCATTTTGCAGAGATGCCTGCCGAGGTGAATAAGAAACTTCCCAATTTTTTTTTCTTAATCAAAGCATTGGGAGCATCTTTAAGTCTTTAATTGAAGTAAATTGGTTTCTGATGATTTTAATAATTCAGGCACTGTTTTTATTCTCTTTTTGCAATTCTGTTAAAATTTCCCATTAAAATAGCTCACAGTGGTATTCAGATAAGTGGATGTATTTTTCATTATTGCTTTTGACTTTATTTATTGTTATGTAAAGTTACTGATTGTATTTATTCACAGTAGCTCTCACACCCTCATTTTTCCCTAACAATGCATTTACAGAAATTGTACAAGAGTTATGTTTGTCATTAGAAATAAACACATTAGCAGTTGTATTTAGTGTCACTGATAACTATACTCTACCTAAAGACGACATGATTCTAGCCAAACATCAGATAACAAATTAAAAAGCATTTTGTTATTTTTGCACAGCGTGATGACAGTGAATCTGACCACACTATGATACGTACATCACAGAGCTAGAGAAATTTGGGTGTGGCTAATTCTTCCACAATTAGATGGAAAAAAATAAGTAAGATAAAACAGGAAATTCTTTAGCATCTGCACTACTCTTCTTTATACCATTAAGTAAAACTGAAGGAATTCTGGGTACGAAACCCAAGAAAAGCATTTTCCACCCCTGCTTGCATATGTTACCACTTACAATTCAGGATCAGCCATGCTTTTACTTTCTCTTCTTTGGACCTCAGGATTTCTGTATTTCTAAATGCACATAAGCCAACTTTCAAAGAGCATACTGGAAAGCACTCAGATCATTTTATAACCTAAAGGAAAAGGCACAATTCTCAGAGATGAAATAAGAACTGAGTAATAAATAAGTGAACTGAGGTAGCTGCTCTAACCACTTAGCTATTATGTAAAAGTTGGATGGGAATGGCTCTACCATGACAACTGAGTTTTGTGCTGAACTCCTGATGAAAACACATTAGATGTATTTGAACTCTGCCCCACTTCAAACCCAAAATGAAATAGAAGTAACCAGCAGCTGCAACTAGGATATTTCTGCACCTAGCTGCCTAAATGCAATTAGTTAAAATTTTTTTGGAGTAAAATTTAGCACTCATTGAAATTTAGATGCATTCAAATTTAGGTGTCCTTGAAGAAGAGGACAGACAGGCTTTAGAAGCCCAACTTGTTCACACAAGAATAAAGGCAAGAAACTTTGCCAACCCCTAAGTTGAAAAATTACATCCAGGTCCTTCAAGAGCAAACAAACTATAAAGGTAGGGAGAATTAGCGTATTAAGCGCAGTGTACACATTTCCACCAAAGAAATCCCGTTAAAAATATTATTTTCTAAGTGTAACAGGGGGAAGACTCTGAACTGATAATTGTACAGAGAAGTACAGGCACTACTTCACCAAATAATGGAATTGATGTAAAAGGAAAATCCTTATCAGAACAGTTGCTCTGGAATAGTGAGATTTCCTTATGGACATAGCAACAGGCACAGCACTCGTTTCAGGCCGTGGCAAAGGCATGACATTGCCACACCGTTGCTCTGCACCTAGAAACAGCCTACTGACACTAAGCATGGATTAGCCTTACCCTCTGGCTGCTCTTGGTCAGACTGGAGATTTGACCGAATCTCATTCAGCTCCACAATTTGGAAGCAGAGTAACAAGAGGGAAGACAAGTATCTTCACTCATTCTTTTCCCTCTTGTTTGTTTCCAGTCAGAATGTTAGATGTAGACAGAATCCTCATCTACCTGAGAGAAAAATGTAACTAGATCAGCAGCAGGGGCCCTGGTTGTCCTCATGACTAGGGCAGCAAGTTGAGATTTAAGGAGACTCAAGTTATTTAACTCAGATAATATTACTGGCTTGTTGGATGAGTTCTCACAAAATGTCTCCCCAGCCATACAATGTGAACAAAGATTCTGACTCCTAAAAAGAGCTTTCAGTGCTATCACTGAAAAAGTTTATGTAACAAAGGGCTTCATTTTTATTCTTTTCAAAATTTACTATCCTCCTGCAATCAGGAAGACGGCAGTACACTTGTATCATGACAATTTTCCAAAAAGGCTGCACAAGTCATTGCAAGTGACTGAATTCTATGACAAACCAAGTAACGAACTGAAAGGATATGCAAAACATAATGCTCCATTAGGTGTACTTTATTTATTTGTTGAAGACAACTCATTTTTAATTATTTAAATTCTGGCAACATCATACTGGCAAATGTTATGCTGGGTTACAATTGACAGAAATATCTTGATCTGAGTGAAGTGAAACCTCAGTATAACATTAGCTCTGATATTACATTCTTCTTGACAGGAGGACAGCAAGCACTATTTTGTGTTTAGAAATCCCAGAAGGTCAAGTTCACCAATATGTAGATGGCCAACGCATGTTCTATACTGCCCACGAATCTTCTCTTTGATAGTTCAAATCTAAGCTTCGCATTTTTTCACAATTACCCTTTGCAGAAATTTAGATCCAACTACAAACTTTCCACCTACCTTCCACTGGTTACCACTACTGAACAAAAGTCTTAACCACCAGTGTTCCCAAACTTGCTTTTTTAAGAACAATCGTGGTCTGTCATTTTGTATGAAATGTTATTAGATATAAGACCAAAAAGTATTTTTAAATATACAAAAACTCTGTGCTTTTGCAAATAGATGGTCTTAATAAAACCTTCATTTTTTTTATTGTATCCAACCCTACCAACTTGCTTTTGTCTCAGCATGTGAGATTGACTCATGAGAACGTTCTGGGCAGCACAACGGGGATGAATCTGGTCAATGAATGGGGAGAAGGGGAAGACACTGCTGTAGAGCTGCAGTCAGGGGACAAGTCTTCTAATGGAGTCTTACGAAGAGACACAATAACAGAATCTTACTTGCCTGATGGAAAACTGGGTTGCCAATCCTTAAAGAATCTTTTCCATACACTGATAAAATTTGCCAACACATTAGAAAATTAAACTTAAAATTGGTCAGTATATTAAAAAAAAGATTGGAGACAGGAATAATCCAGTAAGTAAGTTATTACTGATTTTATTCTAAGTAATTCATCCCAGGAAAGGATCAGCTTACTCAAGTCAGTAAGAGTTAAGTCTTCAGCATTTTTCTGAACCAAGCATTTAAATGCTTGTGAAATGCATCATGTTGCAGAATCCAGCCACTTAAACATGCCTGTAGTCACCCGGCGTAAAAGACAATCACACAGAGTCTTCTCCATACTTTCCAAGTTCTGACCTTACTCTTAGGGGTGTCTACTCCAATCTGGTTTTTAGCTGGAGAAAATGAGCTCAAGTTTTAGCAGGCCTAATGCACTATATGCCAGAGAGTTACAGAAAATAAAAAAAATGCTATCAGAACATGTTATTTCTATAAAGGCCTTTACACTGTCCTGTAAACATCAGAAAGGGGTGAATGATGATTTTTGTTTACTAAGCTATGAATATGGTTCTGAACAATAGACTGTTGAGTAAGCAAAATAATTTTTTTTCTTCCTCTGTCCTTCTAGAGGACAGATGTGTGCCTTGTCAGATGATGCCAAACCCATTATTAGTGTCCTTGCGCTTCTCCATTAGAGACATTGCAGCTAGGTTAGCTGATGTCAAGGATGTCCGCGTTGTAAGGTAGCAACATTCCTTAATAGCAGAAACTATAGGCTTTCAGCATTCTCTCGATTTCTCATGATTTGGCTTTAACTGGGAATATTATTACAGTGAAATTCAGTGAGATAAACTAAGGAATAGAAAGCACTAACATTCAGAAAATGCAAACATCTGAATATGAACACACTGCTGTTAGTATGCTTTAGTACTCAATTTTAATCAAATTCATAGACACAGTCTGCTCCAACACAGATGCATCCAAAACCAGCAATTCATTACTCTCACTCCATCTTTTTTCCAGTTCCAGCATTTGTCACCTAGTACCTTTGTGACTCAGATCAGTCTCTCCTGACCCCATAACGTATGTGCCAAAATATTCCAGTAAGTGACAACCACCTTAGCTGGGGAACCCTGAGGCAGGAAAACCGGAGTAGTTCTGACAAGAGAGGACAGTGGCAAGTCCAATCATGCCAACACAAGACAGAGCAAGGTCATACGGGCCACCAACAATGGTGACACCTGCAGTCTCTGCTGACTTTCAGAGCTGGTAGCTCAGATTAACCATCAGCTACCGAGTCAATCGAACCACCCTTCTGGTAGGTCACACAGCCTCAGGATCCATACAGCGCTAGAACTTCGAGTAAGCAACATAGATCTTAAGCGCCTAGGACTGGCTATCCCCGTGCTAGCACCAGCAAGCATGAAAGCGCGAGCATACACTTAGAGAAACTGTGTTTACAACTTTGTTTAAGGAAGATCTAAACAAGTCATTGAAAATAAGCAGCTTCAGAGAAATACAGCTTAGAAGGCCTGGTTTCCTCCAGTTGTGTTTCATGTTTGGATTCTTTTGTGTGTCTCAAAAAGCAAAAATTTCTAATTAAAGCTCTTACTAGGATAAAGATATTCATGCACTCTGTGTTCTAGATGGATTATCTGTTATCAACTAATATAATATAGCTTATGCTGCAATCTTATCGTCTGTGGAAGCAACCAAAAAGGTAGCATAAAGCCCAGTTTCCTAAAAGCACTAGTTTAAAAATACCTGAGACTTGCTCACATCAGTTCTCCCTTACCACAAGCATCCCACACTGCTAGACAGTTCTCTATCTCTATTTTTCTTGATTGTTCAAAGAAAACAAGTATCATGACTGATAATAAAACTTTCCCCCTAAAAGCTTACTATAGTTAAAAGGTTCAAGAAATTATTAGACACAGAATACCAAGACTGTCATGGAGTAGTGCTCTTATATGCTGTTTATATCCTGCAAGAAAGAACATCCCTGAGCACCCTCCTAGCCAGAATTCCCTATGCCATAGCTAATTTTCATGTAAAGGAGTAAATAATGACTACCCACACACATAAGCTGACATATCAGGACTCAAGGAAAGCTCATCATCTGCAGATCTTGTCAAGTTCTGCACTGTACCACATCTCTTCCTGAAAACACTTGGAAATATTGATTCCTCTCAATTTCACTTGCAATGAAGATGTCCTGGGCCTGATGCACCTCTTGGCTACAATTCTGCTGCACTGAAATAAAAGACACTGTGCCACTGTAAAAGTGGTGAGAGAGAAGAATCAGGCTCCAAGATAACCATATAAGTGGAAGAAAAAGGGATTACAAATTTGCATGTGATACAAAAATCAGAATTCTTATAATAGGTATTAAAAATGCCATGAACTTACAGAAGTTACAGCCATTTCAATGATCATCAAATAATACAAAGATCTTACCTACTATCCCAACAATTTTTTAAAACGGAGTATATTAACACAGATATGTGCTGATGCTGTAATTTAGCAGCTGATACTTTCGAATAGTTGTAGCATGGCTGCCCTAGAATACAGAGTTTCTGTGAATAAATATTCAGATAAACCACTGCAATCCTAAGCTTTCCCATATAAATTCATGTCTCCTGAATACAAGCACACCCTTTTCTGCATCAGACTTCTTGCTGCATTGCAATTGCATTGCTCTATATAGTCATTTTGGATGATGAAGCACACACTTGTCATAGTAATGACCTGAATGAATTCAGGAAAAAAATCTCTTTGCAAACATGCTCATCCAACAAATACATTATTATTTTTCCTCATTACCATTTAATAATTAAGTCTACAGTAATCTATTTTTTTGTGATACAGTAATACATAAACCTGGAAAACCAATACCTTGTTTTCTGAAACCCAGTAGAAATAATGCTGCTTTAGTTTGTATTCCAAAACCTGCTACGCTGCTGTTGATTGACAGTATCTCTGCCCCTTGCTTTGCCTTTGCCCTCTCCTGGTGGTAGGGCAAACGTTGCACGGAATAGACATGGTTACACCAAAACCTCCCCTTCACAACAAACATTTCCAGGTGTCAACTGAAAACAGCTTTCTCTAGTAAAACAGGCAAAGATTCCAAGCCTAACGGGGTTCCAAAAAGGTAACATAAACAGTGTTACAACTCCTATAAAATCATTGATTAGCACACCCTTACAGCTCAACTCCCAAGACCGCCTTATTTCACCCAATGAAGAATGTACATGCAGAAACTGGGACACAGGGCTCTTCTCTCAAGAGAAGGAGGTTAATCAGCAGGCTCTCCTTTTGGATTCCTTACCTCTGGCTGCACAGAGCCACAATTCTTACCTGCATGGTATCACAGTTTAAAACTGCTAGTGAGGCAACATAGCACTCTCCTGGGAAGTTGGGAATAGGAATTTGAACCTTGCGAGGCTCTAGACAGAGCATCTGACCAAGAAACAGGAGATCTGCACTCCACGCTACCCGCTCAGCTATTCCAGCCAGATTTCCATTCTAGCAGTAGGAAGCGCAAGGGATCAAAAAGCCTCATATAATAGTAAGGCTAAGTTGACAAAAAGATCTTCTGTTTATCAGGCTAAGCTGGCTTCCCAAGTGTAAGTAGCTTTGCTTCTACAGAAGAGAAGTACTGAGCCAGGTTAGGTTTGGCCCAGCTGCCAAGCAAATAACCCCTGCAAGAATCTAAAGTGACTACAGACCAAGCACTAAGCCTGAAACAGTAAGTTCTGCCAGATCTGAGCCAAATGAGACATATGTACACAAGAGACTCATTTGAGAAGGGCAATACAGGCACACTTAAGTTCTGGCCAGGGCTGGCTTAGCCCAGCAGACCTATTACCTCAGAACCAGTTCCAGGTAAATGTTGCTATACCACCTTCACACCTAATCTGGTTCTGTAAATTCATACTACACCTGAGGTAAACAAGAGAAGTGGTCCAGGGTCCTTCAGTTTGGTTTCACAGGAATCACCTATAGTTCAGAACAATAAAGCAGACCTAACTTTATGTGGGTTTTTTTCCCCATTCTCCAGTATATCCTAGCCACTATTATTCCAGCCAGCTAGCTGGAATCTCAGCATGCATTCTCTACCCACGCCTCCTTGCCTCTCCAAAAACTAGTCAGGCCATCTATTGGTGATGGAAAGTTGACTGTATATTAACAGCAAGCACCATCACCTCTTCCTTCAATCATGTTCTAAAATAAGAGTGAGTCATGGGTCTTTTACAAAAGGACAAGTTAAACACACCAGCTCCAAAAGAAGATTCTGGAACATATATCCCCGTGACTGCTTTACTGGAGTCACAGATAGATTTCAGACATATCCCCTCTCCTCAGCATTTTCAACCGCTAAGCTCAAACATCCTGTATAGTGGTTATGCTGTCACAAATCCAGGTTTAATGTGTCTGTCTTTAGTACATTTTATATGAAACATAATTCAGCACTTGGATTCCAGAACCTAAAGGTCAGATGTGGTAACTTTGCGGCCCCTTAGTGAGGTTTAGCATTTAGTTTGTGTCCTAGCTCTTTCTCTCCAAAAGGAGGATGATAGCGTATTTATACTCACAGCATCCTTGTAAGGAAGAGAAGTTATCAAAATTGACAAAGTACCCAAGTACTTTAGCAAAGAAAGTGGAAAGTTAAGAGGTCATACAAAGTTCTTGAGAGAATGACTACTAATGATTATTTTGCTTTTTCATCTACAGATGTTTTTTTAGTTCACATAAACATTTAAGGCCTCTTCTGAAAATAACAAAAATAAAACCTTTAACATGCATTTTGCAATCAAGAAACAAGGAGGAACACAGACGTCATGAATAACCCATTGTCACAGCCAGTCTGCTGCCACATCTAAAATCTGGCACTGCAGTCTAGGAGATTGACTGGCAGTTGCATGGCACTGTTCAAAAGCAACAGGCCAGCAGCCACCCAATGGGGAAGTGCAGCTTGTTGAGAAACAGAAAATCATTCTGTTCAGTTTTGGCTTGACATAATACATTACTTTCTACATTGCTTTATATTAGCAAAAAGTTGAACGCACTTGAAACAATTCTTGAAACTTGCTTGAAACAGTTACATCTTAATGAAATTTTAAAAAACTCAAAGCAATACTCAGGAAGCTTTAGATTCTCCAGACTATCACTGATGAAATTATCCTTTGCTTACTAGTAAGCATCATCATTTGGTGTCTTGATTCACGCCTTCCTTTTAAAATTATTCTTCTGTTTATTCCTGTGGACAATTTATGTTAGTGTCTGGCTCTAGAGTTATTATATACAATGTCATATACAGTAAATCAGTTATGTGATATTCCAATGAAAAGCACATAGTTTGCATTATACCTACACCTGCAACTCCTGCCGAGATACTATGGTCATTTGTACCAATATGTGAACCTAGATAGAAACAATGAAGGTATTTTATCTACTTTGATTTTATAATCCTTGCTTCTGAGGAAGCTAAGCAAAAATACTTTAAAAAAAAAGTTTTTCGGTACGTCATGGACAGTGGTGGCAAAACTCTAGATTTCACTTGTTCTTGTGCAAACATATGATGATGTGCAGGAATTCACTGAAGTAACCCTAGATTTGCATCTCTTTAAGCAAGGTTGGACTCTGCTGAAAAAAGAGCCTGTAGACTGTTTCTTTTGTGCATTGAACTTTGTAGGATCACCCACACTGCTGTAAAGCAAAGTCACTGTAAAATGTTATCAAACCACACCGATGATGCTCTACACACTTCCCACTGTTGTAAATGCTTATAGAAGTGCAAGGCAGAGAAAAGTAAGACCTAGACACTTGTCAGTCTAAATTTCCTTCCCCATATCCTCCAGGTTTCTTAAGGACTACACAGATTCGGCTTTATTTCCTTATGCTTTTCAAATCCTAAGGTTTCTAGATACCAGCATGATTTCCAGTGCACATTACCTTGCAGTTCTTACTATCGGTCCCAATCAGCCACTGGAGCAGTAAAGATGAGTCAAGCACAGGCACGCCCTCTCTTCTTGCCTCATACAGCCACAAGCCTCTTTAGCCCGGCACACATTTTCTGATGGCATCACCGAGATTTCTTCTGTGTTGAAGAAATACTGAAGAAAAATAAAGCACCAGAATGCTGTGTTTGTTTCTGTCTTGCAGAGCAATAACAAGCAGTTCTTGTGCAGCGAGCAGGATCTGGCTTAAAGTGTCAATTATTATATGAATACAATGAACTACTACTACAAAATAAAGTACAAGCAGGAGCTAAATGAAGATACTGTGGCGCTGTAATTCCAAATTTTCTGAACTGCTTTTCCCATCTCAATTAATCCCTCCTCCTCAAACAACTCTACCTTGAGTATTAGTGCCACACACTGGAAATCATGATAAAACACTAACTTTAAAAGATCTGATAATACAAAATCAAGGCACACTGACTTTATGAGGTATAGTTAGTGAAACAGTAGTATTTATATCTGTCTTCCTTATGCTAACATCTATATTTTGTAGTTGTAACTTAAGTAAAAATTTCAAATTTCTTAATTGTGTAACAAAATTATGAAGTTTGCTCATTAAAGAAACAGAGAATCAAACTGTGTGTCAAATTAACTTCCTTGCCCTTGAGAGTTAGTAAGTCCAATCACCTCCTGATATTCTCATAATTGTTTTAAAAAACCCACCCAACTGGCTGTCCCTTACTACTGGATTTTACTATTTTTCCTATGTTTTGATTCAGGATGAGACTTAAAGGGCAACTGCTGGTCACCAGCCTAGTGTTAACTGCAGCATCTTGGCAGCTGTAGTCCAAACACACACATCTAGGCTGCTTTTCCCCTTCACTAGCACAAAGTTTGCTGAATTCTAATAATCTGTTCTATTCACATCAGCTTTACAAATTTCCTGAATAAAACTACTAGGTACACCAAATGTAAATTTTATCTCTCTTCTTACCTCACTGATTAAACTCAGTGTAAACAAGGAGATATAATTGAAACTTAAGTCACAACTTAGGAAAAAAACAAAGCTTTGTAGGAAGTCCTAAACTCAATATGAAAATAAGATAAAGCTAGACTCATAGCACTAACTTCTGTCTTATGGTAAAAGTGTAAGAAACACTTTTTTATTTACACTCCAATAATTAATTGCTATTAAGATCACCCATTATCCTATGTAATACTTTATAGGTAAATGTAAAGGTAATAAATAAAATGTCATTCTATTATGCTGACTAAATCTAATCACTTGGAGATCCTTACTACAGTATTACAGCAATAAGCTATACATCTTATGTGAACTTGAAAAGAACACTCATGATTATAGTAGGACACACACAAAACTCTGCCACCGAACCAGTTCCCCATCCCCTCAAAAAAAACAAACCTCATATAGGAACCATAAAGGTGCACACCAGGAATGCTTGCGCTTTAAGCCAATTCCTCTATTCTACAGTTCGAATTTTAGTCTTCTCCAATGGTAACTGCTTGTTATGCCTGAAGTCTCTTTTTGTTTCCTTTAATTTCTACAAATTTATAGTTTCCCCTCTCTGGTTGTTCTGGCTAAACACCAACTTTGGCTGAGAACTTTGACGCCAAACAAGGCGATCTGAAATCCTCATTACAAGTTGAACTGCTAAACTGGCAGCTGAGCTGGCAAGTCAGAACAGCCCAACTACCCAGGCAAGCTAGTCTCAGGGATCAAGGCCTAATGTGCAAAGGAGTGCCCCTGGCAAGAAAGGGACAACACAAGGTTGGGATATCAAGACATACTTTAAACACGTTTTATTCTGAGTGGAAGAGCCCAAGGAGCAGTGACAGCAGCAGGGGAAGGACCCAGGGAGGGACCAACTACAGTACCTCTCACTCCTTTCCACAGCCGGCCCCTCTCCCCCAGAGACTCTCTACTCACCCTACTCCTCCGTATCCCCTCATGCGGCAGCAAGCCCACCCCACGAGCCCTCAGGACTCCCAAGCTATCTTCTCTCACTCCACCGAACCCAGCAGCCTTCCCCTCAACCCTCCAGGCCTCACCAGCCCGCTCCTCACACCTCGCCACTCTCCTCACACCACCCGCACACTGCGCCTACGCTTACTTGCGTGCTTGCCCGCCCTCCGCTTCTTGCCTCAGGATTGGCTGTTAGCGAGATGGCCCCACCTTCCGCCGGT
>NW_009627024.1:0-1471 GCF_000690535.1 Cariama cristata
CTGCTGGTTTTCGTGTGTTTTCCATGACTTCCCAAGTTGTTTGAGGCAGTTGCAAGAGCTGTTGAGTATGAATTCCCAAACTGGAAAAAAATCCTTCCAGTTGGGGATGTGACAGCTGGGATCAGATCCTAACTTTCATGATTGCATCATTTCTTTGGGGGATGAAATCAAAATGTTGGTTCAAAAGGAGCCGGAGGTGCTGGGGGAGGATGGATGGATTGTGAATCAATCAATCACGCATCTTTGCAGTGAGGAGGATCTACTCCATCCTAGGTGGCATTGGTCAGACCACAGTCAGCAGGTCCAGGGAGGGGATGCTAATTCTGGGTCTTGCATTCTACCTAGGGCTCCTAGTTGAAGGGAGGCATCCACAAACTGGCAGGAGTGGAGGGGCAGTGCATTCCTGGGATGGAGCCTCAAGCAGTGGGGGATCCCCATCCTTGGACACTGCTCCAACCTGCCTGGACATAGCCCCAAGCAACCTTCTGTACCTGCCCCATTGGCCTACAGGGTCAGGGTCGGACCAGAGACCCCCCACCCCAGTGCCTCTAGCCTGAGCTGCTCTATGGCATGCACACTGTGATTTGGGTAGTCCTGATACAGAGATAAATTACTATATAGGCAATAAAGATGTCATATTCATAAGCAACGTGAGTCAAGGTAGAGACATGTAGGGGAGCACAACCAGGTCTGCCCTCAGGGGCCAAAAACGGGTTCAATCTTGACATCTGCAAGGAAGCAGCTAGAAAAATAATATTTCAGGAGACCTTTACTGTACAGACCTTCCCATACCTGGAAAAGCTGGTGCTGCGGGAGGCACCTCTGCTCCCTCCATGGGAATCCCCAGGGTCTGAAGGGTGTATTCTGCTGCGTAGGTTTTGGCTTCATCAATGTAGGCGCTGAGCTTGGGTGGTGTGAAGGGATGTCTGCGAGTACAGCAAAACGTTAGCTTGTTTTTTTTTTTTTCTCTAGGACTTTCCTGCAAGATGTTTTGATCCACTTATAGATGACATCATCCCACATATCAAATGGAGACATTATTTTACTGTCCTGATGCATTAACAATAGTACTCTCCTCATAGCAGTCTGGTTTCTTCGCTGAGTTTATTGGTCCTGGGTCTTGTTTTGGACACAACATCCTTTCAGAGCATGTTGTGCTTTTTCAGTCCAAAAGAAAGCCTGCTGCAGTCTGGGTTTTTCTTTAAAATACACAGCAAACAGTGTTTTAGGTCAGAAATGTTTAGAATCATATTTGGAACTGAATTATCATCATGTTCCTTCAAGCTGCTTTCTTTTTCCCACAATGGCTATCATACGCTTTATTTTTGTACTAAAAAGCACCCTTTTGCCTGATTATTTCTGGCTTTCTGTAATCTTTGCACCACCAGAGAGAGAGCATCAAGCATGGCAGACATCACTACCAGTCCATTTTAGTTTGTGGATGTTTTTCTCCCTAATATATTAAAAAAAA